>NC_132784.1:57137500-57290000 GCF_048418805.1 Vulpes vulpes
CCCAGAACAGACTGCAGGAGACATGCAAGGCGGCTTCCGTCACACACGCCCAGGGCACAGGAGTGGCCTAGAGCGAAGAGGACAATAAATTATGGTGCGACATGTTTTGGGTTTCTCTCATGGACACCAACGTGTGAGGCCTCCTTTGTGGTGATGTGACTTAGTTATCATTGTGACAACATCACGTCTGATGATGGCTTACTGGATGGCAGCCAGTGGTTCTGTGGGACGGCAGCCTGTGAGGCTGTGGAGCTCGCCGCTGGCTTAACAGCCCTAGGATGCTTGGCCTGCCCGCACCCTCACCCCTGCCTGGGGATGTGACAGGTCCATCTGCTAACAGCACAACCCGGAGCCCCCCAGCCCTGTCCCTGCGCTCTTGGCCAGTGGCCTGCGACCTCCTGGATGCAGTAGAGCAGCAGCAGATGAGCACTCCTGCTCTGCATCTGCCCCATCCTGTCAGGCCCACGCCAGGATCTCTCGGACCCTCTCCACAGCTCAGCTTGGACTCTGCTTCCCCCGCTCCCCAGAGGAGTCGAGTGTTCTTTCTGAAATGAAGATGCCACCACGGGGCCCCAGCTTCAGATCCGAGCTCCTCAGAGACCTGTGTCAGCTGCTGTAGGCCCTGGCGCTCCTTCCCGGTCCTCACTGCCTCGGTCTCCCCGTCCTGGGGGCACCTGCGCACCTGTTGCCCCTGCTTGCATGTGTTCCTTCCCTCTATTTCTTCCTTGGGTTTTGGGTTTTGCCAGCCATTGTGATGCTTTTTTTTGGGGGGGGGGGGGACTTTAAGCCTATCATTTAAATATGCATTTGTCTTGATGTGGCTTTTATACTATTTTGGAAACATCTCTTCCGTCCAGCTGGGCCACGTGCGGTTTTCATACCTTTCACGCACACTTACAGCCCAGGTTGCCGACCCCCTGGGATCCTCCTCCTTACACCATGTCCATGAACACACACACACACACGCTGCCGACTCTGTGATCGCAGAATGAGCCCTGGGAATGATGTCATCGTTGCTATCATAACTCTTCAACGAACACTGATGATTTCTGTAATTAATACGCAGTAAAGGAGAGGTAAGTTGCTTGATTTAAGCTGGCTGCCTTGAACAGGGCCTTCCAAGGCTCTTGCATGTGCTGGTAAGAGATTATGGCTCCCCCAAGTATTTTATTGGGCTTCTTTTTTATCACAGAATTTGTATTAACAGTCCTTGGGCCAACATCGTTTCAAGAAGCGCAGTGTGGGAAACCTGGCTCAGAGCCTGTGATGAGAGTATTTGGATCTTAACACAAAGCACAAAATCCAGTTGTGGGGCAGATGGACATGAAGTACTTCTTTATCACGTGATGTTTCTGGGACTTTCACCTACAAAGATCCTTCTCTTTTAGAGAGAATCACTTTTCCTTTGGTCAAGACTCAACGTTTAATTGTTTGGATTCTGTGCTCTGTATCATTCCCATGGTTGGCTGGATGTTGGCAATTTGGGGACATATGATCCGAGTGAATTATTAAGGAGATAAGTATGCTGATTCTTAGAAGGACAAAGGATGCTGGAGACAGCAGGTGGGCATCGGGTGCACAGAATGGTGCCAGATTAAGGAAATGTTTGCCTGGAAAGACACTTGGCAACACGGGTGAAGGGGTAACATGGGCTATGAGTAACTCTCCTGCAAACCTCATGCTTAGAGCACCTGCGTTTCCCGTGGTGCAGGGACCCTCATCAGGAGTCAGAGGAGGTGGATGTCAGGACTTCAGCCGCATGGCCAAGAACCACAGAGTGCGGGGTAGGCATGAGCACCCATCAGTATCTCAAGAGAGATATTGGCTAATTATTATTTTTGAGTGACCAAAGCATGAAAAATTTCCGTTTAAAGAACCTGTCCCCGAGAGATTTGCTTCTTGTCACCCTGAGAACCTGTGCAGGTGGCTGAGCCAGGGGAGCCTCAGAAGACCCGCAGTCTGACAGGCTTTCCGCAGGAAGCGTTTCTCCTGGTGGCCAGCTGAGCCTTGTGCCGTGTCCACTAAACCCTGGCCTGATTTAAACACTCAAATAAATAAATAAGGAGGAATAAATTTTTAAAATCTCATATTTAAGGGGGAAAAGAGGAAAATGGGCTGCAATTCATTTTCTTCCTGTCATCATTATTTTGAACACTGGCAAACAAAAATGACCTGAAGTCTGAATGAAAGATAATTTGGAAAGCATTCAAATGTTATAATATATAAGAAACATGCTAAAAAAAAAACAAAATAAAAAACCCCTAAGATTATTTTCAGCAAACTCATAGCATTTGGAATTTACACATTTTAAAAATGTTTTAATATGCTGATATGCATATCTGGTTTCACACAAGTACCTCGTTCTTTGCAAATGATTAATACAGAACAAGTTTTTGGTAAATGAAGCAAAGTTTTTCATAAACATTTTCTTATTTCCTTTTGCCATTTGTTGTTCCTTTTATTTGCGTGTCACATCTGGTTCTCTTCTCCTTCTGCCATCAAGTTTTTCAGGATGGGAGCATGGGGAGCATGTAGCCAGCTCCGCATTCACTTGCACAGCAGGGCCGGGCGCCAGTCGAGCCTCGGGGAAAGCACCGTGGAGCCTTGGGTCTGCCTCCCAGAGCCCTGTTTCCCACATGGCATCTCCTGGAAGGTGCATTTGATCCCACGAAGTCCGTCCTCCCAGAGAAAGCATGGAACCATCACATAGTAGAATGTGTTCTGAGGACTGGTTTCCCTGCAGCCAACAATATGTGTGTGTCCTCATCTGCACAAACATACATCAGATTATGCTTGAACTTCTGCTTCCCGCTACAGCACCGACCCCAACAGAGATTAGAAACACACAGAGGCAGGGGTTGCTGTGTGGAAACCCGATGTGCTCGTAAACCCGCACTCACGGAGTCTGTGGGTTGCTCTCAGGTGCAGGACATGGGAGGGTTATCCAGGAGCAGATTCCAAGGGCAGTCGTGGGCCACCCAGGCAGCAGTCCAGTGAAACCACCACCCAGAAGAGGGCTGTTTTAATCAAGTCCATACAAGACTCTACTGCACATGTATTTATTTTACCTCTTTTCCTGTGAGCAAACCTGATATGTGAACGTGCTGGGCCTCTGCCACTTGATCTGTGTGCGGCCTGCGCGGTGCAGCTGCCCCACGTCATCTGCCGCAGGGACCCATCGTGAGCTCCCCGCAGATCCTTGGCCCTAGCTGCTATGGGAGTCTCGGGCATGGGGCACCACCAGTGTCCCTCTGCGTGAACGCGAGGGGTGGCCGTCCACGTGACAAGGCTGCTCCCCAGAAACCTAGGACAAAATGGCCCCTGGGATCCCCTTCCTGCCCTCCAGGCTGGACCCTAAGTAGGGACAAGCCATTCTCACTGTGGGGTTCTCTCCCCTACTCATTCCCACCATCTGGGGTGCTTTGTGTGCAGGGGGAAAACCCAACCACCTTTGTCCTTTGGGTTTGGGGCTGGCATGCTGAGGACGCCTGGATCCTCCTTCCACAGTTCATAGCTGGGGTCTGAGTCTGGTTCCCTTCTGGATGGTTCCATGGCCAGGGTCAGAAGCTAAAGAACACCAGTTCTTCTTTTGCCACTTTCCTGCTGTATTTCTACTCTACCCTCCAGTCTACCTCCATCCATTTTCGAACCTTCAAGCAAACAGTCATCTAGGCCAACTCAGAGATAAAAGAGAGGAGTGTGCTGTGAGTCTTTATAAACTTCCCGTCCTTTATTTGTCTTCAAAAAGGAAGGTGACCCGGACCTCAGAAAGCAGGTGACCCCTGCAACAGGTTGGAGGAGCCATAGGGACACTGCAGTAAGTGACTCCAGAGGGACAGATCCCACACGATTCTGCTTGTAGGGAGCATCCTGAGGAGTCAAATCCGTATAGATAAAGCGTGGTGGGCGCTCAGGATGTGGGGGGTGGTGCTGCTGTGGGCGCTCAGTATGTGGGGGGTGGGTGCTGCTGTCAATGCACCCGGGGCGGGGGGAATGTTGCCAGATAAGAAGGGAGAGTGGCCTCCCACAGCCCCCCGGGAGGCCTTTAACCCCTCTGGACTACACACTGCAAAGGTTAGGATGGACGTTTCTGTGATGTGTGCTTTACCACAATTAAAAATAAGACATTCTTTATAAAGCACATAAATAAGGATGAAAACAAAGCATCCGTTCCAGTTACCTGCACACACACACATGAAGCATGGCCTCAAACATGTTTGAATCTAAGTCAATTGGGACAGAGAAGCAGGCCTTTTCATGGTGGGACCCCTGGCACTCTGTGGTGGTTCCCTCTGGCTGACCAAGATTGTTATAGCAAAGGAGCCATCATTTCTGAAAAATCAAGGATTTCAGCTAAAAGTCCAACCAAGAAGAAACCAGCTGCCTGAAGGGATTTAGGGACCTGAATCTCAGTGAGACGCCAGGGCCCCTCCAAGATGGCCCAGCCTCTGTGAAGTGCAAGGGGGCAGCGGGTCCCCGGAGACGTGACCCATGTTGGAGTTGCGCCAGCCCTTTTCTGTTCAAGATGAGGGCTTCACTTTCCAGAAAGACGACTGCAACATCATACATTTGTCCTGAGTTGATAAGCCAAACCATCAACTACCACACCCAATCATGACAGACACGTAGGTTCAGAATGTTCCATCATGTCATGCTGGGGTCACCCTGTGCAGATGGCCAGGACGGTGCACCTGTCTCCTGGCCCCACGCAGATTCTTCTGTCTTCCTCAGACTTCAGGACCCATGGGGACATTTTGAGGCCCACAGGGAGCTGGGACCTCAAGGCAGCAACAGCAATCTGGGGTGTCTTCTAGTCACAGGTACCTGCTTCCCTAACGTAATGCCTGGCAAAGGAGGTAGTGCCTGCGGGGCATTCTGTGGGGTCTTGGCATCTACGCCTCACAGCCCTGCACCTCAAGACAAGCCTGCTTGTCCCTGCACCAGGCTCTACCTCTCCGTTCTGTGTCCCATGCCCAGAAGCCTTGTCTCTGCCAGACAATAGGGTGCCTGGGCTGTTAGGGGGCCACTGGCTGTTTGCAGCATGTTCATGCCCTTTTGGGGAGGGCAATATCTCCGGTCAGGAGGGTGTAGTCTGAAGAGGGGGGTGGAAAGCACAATCCAGACCAGAACTTGGTTAGAAAATAACCCAGCAGGACAAGAAGAGAACCAGGCATGACAAATTTACTTCTTATGTTTGCTCCTTGCAACCTAGGCTTCTCCAGAAGGAACCCGCATGCCAGTGTGACTTTGTGCTCCGGTCACAGGGGCCAGTCGCAGCCATGTAAGGAAATTAGGGATTCTGTTTGCAGGAAATGTCCTGAGAAGTCAACAGGCAAGGGTGCCCCTTTTGCAAACTCCCACCTTTAATCGTGACATTTTTATCATTTATTGCTCCGATTTTATCTTTCTCAAATCAAACATTTGTCCCTTTGGGTTCATTTGTGGTGGCCTGGACCCGACTCATTTTACAGGAGAAACGAGATCGGGATGTCACCTGGCCGCTGCTCAAAGGTGAAGTCTCTGGCTCCTCCAGCACCCACACTTTTTCCCTCGTGAGGGAAACAAGACTCTACTTGGCTGGGCCGTGCAGAGGAAGAGGTCAATAAAGGGCTCCTGAGGCGCAGTCAGCCCTAAGGAGAGTGACGCCTCAGTGGAGATGAGGGCTGAGCATGCCTACAGGCCTGTGCTCTCCGGTCTTTGTGTGGAAGTAAACATGCTCTCCCTCTTGACTGTTTGCCATTAAATGGGAGGTCCTTCGTTTAGGACATATATAGATAGATAGGTAAATAATTTCCAACCCATGCAGACTTATTTTTTCCTGTTTCTGTCTCTTTTTCCCCCCCATAATTTGCAACACAAGCGCAAAGAAATTAGGAAGTAAACAGTGACAAGTATCTGAATGCACACATGCGCGCACACAGCAGCATGGGCGGTCTCACCAACTTTGGGTCCGTGGGCTCCCCCGCGGCGTTGGTAGGAGACACACGCACGTAAAGGAGGAGAGGACGAAGCAAATTCACATGACACCGCTGGGTCGCGGCTGTTCCTCAGTGGGCACAGCTGCGCGCCAGGTAGGCCGTGCACACACCGCCCCCGGTCAGCGAGGCCGCTGGAACTCATTAGAAACAGATCCCGCGCTAGCAACCAGCTGATTATAAGACATCTTGCTGGCCCCGTGTAGAACAACCTCGGAAGGAGGTTCACTGCAGCCGGAAAATTTAAAGCAGCTTAGAATCAAAGGCTCTGCAGACGATGGCAAATGGGAAAGCCAAGCCCTCTGAGGACTCCCAGCCTCTCCAGGTATGTTTCCATCAAAGACGGTGTGGATTTCTTCCTGACGACCGGTACACGGGAGACGCGTCTTCACAGAACTCTTGCCAACAACCCTCTGTGAGCATCACTCCTCTGGGTGGAAGTATCTGGACGTGACTGGAGAGAGCTAATTGCCCACCGCGAGGTCTGCAGAGTTGCAGGGTAGCCTGGGCCTCGGCGCTCAGCCTGGACAGTGGGGAGTGGGGAGGTGTCCCAAGGCCTGAGGCTCAGCCCATGGGGGGCATGGTGTCCCTCGGGCCTGTCTCCTAAGCCAGCCTTCCAGATGACTGCTTATCGTCTCCGTGGGATTCCACCTGCAAGTCTCTCCCTTAAGAAGGACTCTTCAGCCTTTGCTCCATACAGTCAAGGCCGCCCCGAGCCCCCTTCTTCTTGAGGATTTCCTCAAGAGCCCTTCCCCCCAAGGGCTCTGCACCCCTGCTGGTCTCAGACCCTGTCCCCCAACCCCAGAGTCACTTTGTAAACTGTTGTAAAGCACAGGTGCAGGGGGTGTGCATCCCGACCCCGACTCTGCCTCCCCTCTCCAGGTCCCCCAGCGCTTGGGTGCCTCCGTGAGCAGTCTGCACACTCTGTGCCCTTCTGTCCCCAGGTCTAGGAGGTGCAGTGGGGAGGAGGCTGAAGGCGGCACAGACAGTCACACACACAACCTGGGAACCCTACTTTACTTCTTTATATTGTCAATGTCCAAAAAGCCTGCTCACCTCCTGTCCATCTGTCCCTAAGACCCAGATCACTCCTGCAGGGTAACAGGTGGGAACAGGCAAGGAGGGGGTTTCCACATGGTCTGTGCCACCCCTGGCTTTACAGGAGTATCTCCCTGCAAGGCAGTGCTATCTAACTGCTCATGCCTCCCTGCTCCTCTGGCCTCCTGTTGGGGGCTCTTCCCTGACCCCTCGTGTTTCACCAGTTCCCTCTTCTTCACCACCCGTGAGCCTGACCAGGCCAAGGATCATTCTGGAACCAAGCAGGGTGCGTGTATGAGCAGGCACAGTGGCTGGTGTATGGTCTCTAGGGGTTCAGTGAGCAAATATATGTTGTCCACAGAATATCTTATGTCGAGGCAGCCGTACATTCATAATGTGATATATAGAACAGAATACAAAAATGTATAGGTCAATAAATTATTAGCATTTATTATAAATTTTTTTTTATTTATTTATGATAGTCACAGAGAGAGAGAGAGAGAGAGGCAGAGACACAGGCAGAGGAAGAAGCAGGCTCCATGCACCGGGAGCCTGACGTGGGATTCGATCCTGGGTCTCCAGGATCGCGCCCTGGGCCAAAGGCAGGCACCAAACCGCTGCGCCACCCAGGGATCCCTATTAGCATTTATTATAAAAATCGATACCTAACACAGTATGGCTATGCATATCTATTTATACATGTATATCGATATGTATATGCGAGTATTTATATAGAGAGATGGATATTTAACACACACACACACACACACACACACACAATTGTCTTGGCTTCAGGAACCACTGAAGCCAGATCTCAAACACTGGCATTGTGCAATTTTCTGAACTGGGATCAAGGCTGTTACCAGCACACACTCTTCCCTCAGCCACAGCAGACAGATGGGTAGGGGACCCCAGCTAGACCAGAACTTGCAGTGGGATTTTTCTACCCTGGCAAGTAGAGAAAGTGCCCACCTTCACTCTCTGCCCTTGCACTTTCTGCCCACCTGGCACAGGTGTACTCTGTCTCAGAGGCAGCAAACTCGGTCATGTCCTTCTCCCTAAAGCAGACCCTGTGGCTCCAGCCTGGGTGCGCTGGCTGGACTGGCTCTACTCACCCACTCATCCCAAGGCAGAAGCTGGGGGAGCTCAGGTCCTCTGAAGCCACGGTCAGGGGCGGCAAAGAAGGGATGCTCAGTGGGCCCTGTGCTCACAAGCAGCCAGGTGGGGCACCAAGCTCAGCACGGTGATGGAGGGTAAGAACCACTGCTCTCCAGGTGGCTTCAAGCCGTGAGGGCCAGGACGGTGGGGCGACGCATGCTGACGTGTTGAGGATGCCTCGGAGCACCATTGGTGGCCATGCGCCCAGGCTCATTAGCCATGCAGAGGTTGTTATGGGCGCTTCAGAGATGCTGACACAAATCAAGGTCAGAAAAGTCTCAGATTTGGGTAAAAAAAACCCAGACAACTGTCAAACACCAGTTTACATGCGTAATATCGCAGCCTTCATCCTGAATGGAGAGCCCTGGACAGACCATACATGGGAGAAGGATCTCTGCTCAGTGTAGAGGCATCCTTGAAAATTCACAAATGTGATAGGAAGTAACATGTAGTATCTCAACAGCTGGAAGAGAACAGGAAATCCATGTTCACGCTGAAAGCATGGGCACTAGTGGCATTGGAATGAGCCAGTGTGGACAACCCAACCTGGATAAGCAGAGACTTGGCCAGAGACTTCAAGGATGTGTGGACTTGTCTTTGGGAATATCTGGAAGGGGAAGCCCCATGCAAGGGGGGCAGCTTGAGGAGGTAAATCCCTAATATTGCATGGCGTCAGCATCTTGGAGGTGCACACAGGGCCCGGTGAACACATGATGGCCTTGGGGTCCACTGGGGGAGAGGTGGCAAGCCACATCACAGTCCGTGGAGAAACCAGTTAGAGAGCTGACTGCTGTCAACTTGCAGGTATTCAAAGAGATTACTCTTGGTAAGATTGCTGAAGGGTGAGCATTCACGGAGGGAAGGGCCCAGAAAGGTGCTCCAGGCACTGGACACTAAGATCTGAGTGGTAGGAGAAGCTGCCAATGGCGGAGCGAGAGTGACCCCCCGGGAGGTGCAAGGTGGGCGACTGGCGGGCTGCTACGGAATGTGTGCGGGGGGCATGGGCGCTTCCCCTCTCCCGGCGGGTCCAATGAGCCACTGGTCCAGGGAGGGCTGAGACCCGTCACTGGTTGGTCCAGCTGAGGTGTTCACTGGCTTGGATTCAGGACATTTGGTGGGAAGCCAGTGCCTCTCTGGAGCGGCCCAAGCTGCCTGGGTTGGGAGGGGGGCAGAGAGCTCCAGGATTTCTGGACAGATGCATCGGGGCAGCCGCCCCGGAGGGATACAGGGTCAGGATGGGGTGATAGGCCAGGGACGGTCAGGACAGAGGTCGCCCGGCAGGTCCCCATGGGTGGGAGCCCGTGGTGGCCATGGCCCAGGCGGGAGGCAGAGCTGCAGGTGCAGGCACATCCCCGGGCCGCATGAGCATCAGTTTCCTCAGGCGGGGCCCATCTTCCCGCAGGAACGGTGGGCAGGGAGTTCCGGGCAGAGCCTGAGGTCACTCTGGGGGGAGGGGTGCGGAGACGATGGAGAAAGCTGCTCAGGGAGCAGGGCTGCCCTTCTCTCCAGCTACGCTCACCGGCCTCAAAGCCTCCTTAGCAACGGCACGTACTTAAGGAGCCGACATCCTCTGAGTGAAGGCAGGGCAGTTTTCGGGTGAACCCGGTAACCAGGACTTGGCTAGATGCTGGGTGTAACCTGCAGACCTCTCTCCCTGGCCTTAAGCATACAAGTCCCATTTGCACATTGACCTGCACGCTGCCCCCTGAGTGGCCAGCTCAGCATCATGCAGCCTCACTGAATGTCTTCTGCAAATACCAAGGGGAGGCCCAGAACAGGGTAGGATGAAGCACACGGCCCTGAATGCACTGCCCTGGGAGAGCGCAAGACCAAGGCCACAGGCCACCTTGCCCTCAGCATTCTTACCACCCTGCATAGATTGGGACCAATATGCTTTCACGGGATGTACATGTATGTTGGTATTTGAAGTTTTCGACGAATGTATTATGATGCTGCATCTCATCATCTCAAGTGACTTCAGTGCTTCAGTTCTGGAGTAGCCACTTCTCAGTATGAGTTTATGTTGTCAAGCTCAGAGGCTAATAAACTTCAGGGTTATTTAAGAATACAGATGAAACCAAAGGAAAACTTTAAAAAGAGAATTTTAAAACCGGCCTTGTTTCTGCTTTGGTTTTTGAGGTAAAAACTTATTACCTAAGAGAAGACAATCGGGAAGTTTAGCCAAACATACTTACCTTCCTTTTAATTATCTATTGTCATACATTATAATGTATGCTTTCTATTTTATTAGTAAGTTCTGTTTCTTTTTTCAAAAGTCCTCTGTTCTAACATTCTGCATGAACTACAAAAAGTGATAAAAATAATTGAGCAAATTACCACAATGATAATTTAGTTGAGCTTGATTTTCAGTTTGCAGCCAGCACTTTTGGAAATAGCATATGAGTTTAGAAAATTTTAAATAACTGATTTCATTCCTGAACTCTAGTTGATATACTCTAGGTGGGCTTTATTATACTTATGTGATAATAGGAAAATCCTATTCTCCGAGTTTCAAATCATCCAACAAATAAGTAGTAATTCAGTGAGTCATTCTGTGAGTTTCATTCCACATATGCCACCTAATTGCCACCTACCGGACCCTGGGACTCAACTGGAGTGGGGACAGTCATGCTACCTGAGGGCCAGGTCGGTTTTATATTGCTGTCACATTATAGTTAATCAATCATAATGAGTTTAAATCACTCTCTTACTCGCTGGACACATGGTTTTACTGGGTCCTGGATCTTGGCTTTTCCTGACGAAAAAGATGGCATGCCGACTTTGTAACTCCACAGTAGCATCATGATTTTGAAAGAAGCACAAGTGCATCGTATTGCCTGGAGTTTGTCCCAGGAAATACCGCTGGAGTGTGCTGTGTGTGTGTTTGTGTGTTGGTTTTTAAAAACTGCTTTTCATAAGTCAAATAATTTTTGGAGGTGCATGAAAGACAGTTCAGATCCCTTGGTCAACAGCCTTGTTGGATCCAAGCTGCACCCAGAGGAGAATCCTTGTGTGGCTGCACAGATTCCCCTGGTTCACGTCCTCTGTTGAGGTTTGCTGTCCCTTCAGGCAAGATGACCACTGAGGCTCGGGAGTGTCCTGGACAGGAACATTTCTCTGCCCTCCTACCATCACCAAAAAGGAAGCTTCTAAATTAAGTGAATGTTATTGAGAGCGAATATCCAAAATACACATTACCATACTAAAGGTTCTGGAAAGTTCTATGGCAAACATTCCTATTTAATTTTGTTGATGTAGTGTTTTCAGATTATCATCTTTTTTTTTAATAACACATATTAACAACCCACAGGAAAAAAAAAAAACAACCATAGGGATTTTTAGTTAGGCTTTATGACCCCAAATGGAAAGAAACCTCCAACGACTGGCCTAAATATAGGTGCTGATTTAAGAAAATCAATATTTGACTTTACTATATTTGAAGACTCACCAGAGGTGGTAATAAATAATATACAATGGTCCCACGTACCTGTTACCTAGATTTCCCAAAAGATAACATTATGCAAGAGGCTTGAAAGCACAGCCAGGACATGAGCATTGATAGAGCGTATGGTTTATGTGTCCCTCTGTGTATACCTGTGTGTGTACACGTAACTTTCTCATGTATGTAGGTTTATGAACACAGCACAGTCATCAAGACGCCCAGGTCCCTGCTGGGCCCTCCACGGCACATGCTCCTGCCCCTGCTATCCCAGACCAGGCATTGCCAGTCTGCTCTCTGTTTCAAAGATGTGGTCATCCTAGAAACATGATATGAATGGAACCCTGTAGTACGTTGTGACTTTGCACAATCACCTTTCTGCAGTCTACACAGTTCCCTTCAGATGCATCCCCATTAGGGGCATCGAGACTCCACTCCTATTTGTGTCTGCATGAGGCTCTGCAGCATGGATGCACCCCAGGGTCCAGGTAACAGTTGAAGCCCAAAGGCATCTGAGCTATCCCCAGGGTTCGTCCACTGCCCAGAGAGCTGCTCTGAAGCTAACTGGATATGTAGTTTCACAGGAAACTGGCAAATGGCTTTTCCCAGTGGCCACACCATTTTCCCACCCACCCACCACATCAAAGAGACACAGTTCCCCGCCCCTCCCACGCCTCCCCAGCACCCACTGGTCACTGTTCCTGTTTCAGCTGCTCACTCTGACGGGTGTGAAGGGACATCTCACTGTGGTTTGATTTGCATCTCCTTAAATAAGGACAACAAATCTCCTTTCTTGTGCTTTCATGCCATCTCTCTCTCTGTCTTGGTGGCCCACTTATTTTTTATTTTTTATTTTTTTTGGAATTCGAATGTTTTGTTTCTACTGCTGCGTTCTTTTTATGCAGGTCAGGTAAGTCATCTGTGGAATGCACAGTGTGCAGGTAGATGCCTCCAGTATTACATTTTCATCATCTTGATATGATCTTTCACAGAGCAAGGTTTCACTTTTTGATGAAGGCTGACTTCTAATCTTCCCTGTTATGGATCCAGACTTTCCTATCAATGTCTGAGACCTTCAGACCTAGCCCTGGGTACAAACATGTATCCCCTATTTTTTCTAAATGTTTGATAGTTTTGAATTTTGCTTTTAGCCTCATGACCCACTTTGAGTTAATTTTTGTATAAGGTGCAGTCTGTCCTCCTGTCTGGAGGATACCCTTTGTTGAATGTCTACTTTTTCTCCATTAAATCGCTTTCGCACTTTTAGGAAAAGTCAGCTGGGCATATTTGTGTGAGTCCATTCCTGGGTTCTGTACTCTGCTCCATTATCTGTGTGTCTGTTGCTGCCCTAGCACCTTGCCCTCCTGAACACCATAGGTAAGCCTTTAGTAAATTGATTCTACCTGCTTTATTCTTCTTTCTCAAATATAGTTTTAGCTGTTCTTAGACCTGTAACTTCACACACAGATTTTACTTTATTTAGAGATTTTGTTTATTTATTCATGAGAGATACACAGAGAGAGAGGTAGAGATGCAGGCAGAGGGAGAAGCCAGCTCCCTGCAGGGAGCCTGATGTGTGACTTGATCCCAGGACCCCAGGGTCATGACCCTGAGCCAAAGGCAGATGCTCAACCACTGAGCCACCCAGGAATCCCCACATATAAAAAAACAAAAAAAACAAAAAAAAACTGTGTCTATGTTTAAAAGCCTTGCTAGAATTTTGAAAAGGGCTGAATTACACTGAAGAATTGATTCTGGCAAATGAGTCATTTCCCAGGATGAGTCTCCAAATCCATGAACATGGTATGTCTACCCATTTATTTAGAAATGTCTATTCTCTTATTTAGGACTTCTATGCTTTCTTTCATCATCATTTAGCAATTTTCAGCATACAGACCCTTATATGAGTTTTTAATAATTCACGTTCTTTGGCACAATTATAAATGAGACTGTGGTTTTAATTTTGGCATCTGCCCATCCTTTGTTATTATTTGGAACCCTGTTCAACTGGGGTTTGTGTGTGTTGATCTTATGTTCTGCAGACTTGCTGAACTGACTTTTCTATTAGGTCTGGGAGCTAATAGAAAATTTTTGCGAGTTTCTACATAGATAATCTTATCATCTGCAAATATGTTAAATTTATTTTTTTCTAAATAGTATGCTCTTTATTTCTTTGTCTTGCCTTACTGGACTAGTACAATGTTGAATAAGAATGATAAGAACAAACATCCTTTCCTTGCTTCTGTCTTAGAGAGAAAGCATTCATTATTTTACATTAAGAATGATGTTAGCTGTAGGTTTTATTTTTGTTTATTTTGTATTATTTGCTTTATTTTAAAAATTAACCTTGTATTTTATTTTATTTTATTTTAAAAATTTTATTTGTTTGGGAGAGAGAGAAAGAGAGTGAGCACAAGCAGAGTGAGGAGCAGAGTGAGAGGGAGAAGCAGACTCCCTGCTGAGCAGGAAGCCCAATGTAAGAGTCTATCCCAGGATGAGCTGAAGGCAGATGCTCACCTGACTAAGCCACCCAGGTAACCAAACCTTGCATTTTAGAACTTTAGATCTACACAAAAATTGTGAGGGTGGTACAAAGACTTTCTGTATATGCCTCATGCAATTTTCCCTATTGTTAATGTTTTACATTAGTATGTTACATTGATTACAATTAATTATCCAATATTAATACGTTCTTATTAACTAGACTCCATAATTGGTTCTGAATTTGTCACTTTTCTCCTAATGTACATTCTCTGTCTCAGGATCCCATCTAGGACATCACATTTCAGTTAGTCATTATGCCTCCATAGGCTCTTCTTGGTTGAGACAATTTCTCAGAATTTTCTTGTTTTTAATGACTTTGACGGTTTTGAGAAGGACTGGTCAGGTATTTTGTAGAATGCCTATATACTGGAAATTGTATCATGTTTTTCTCAGCTGAGACTGGGGTTATGGGTTTGGGGAGGAGGACCACAGAAGTAAGGTACCCTCTCTAATGCATCATATCACATACTGCTGACACGACTTCCCAGCACTGATGTTGACTTTCAGCCCCTGGCCGAGGCATGTCTGTCAGGTTCCTCCACTGTTAAGTTCTTCTTCCCTCCTCCTCCTCCATATTCTCTCCTTCCTTCCACTCCTTCCTTATATCTTCCACTTTCCATCATGTGCTCTTTGGAAGAAGTCATTCTGCACAGCTCATATTTAAAGAGTGGAGAGCTATGCTTCATCTCTTGAGACCAGAGTATCTACATAAGTTACTTGGAATCCCTCTTCATGGGAGATCTGTCTTTTCTATTGTCATTCATTTATTTACACTCATTTGTGTATAGACTGGGGGATACCTACATTATACTGTAGGGTAAAACACAACACTATGTTATTGATTCCATTGTGCAGATTGTTGGAGTGTTGGCCCTTGGTGCTCTTCGCATTGGCTCCTGTGTCCTTTCATATACTTTCATTTATCTTTTGAGCACTTCTTAAATTTTTGAAATAGGTGTTCCCAGCTTACCTTGTATTATTTTCTGCCCCAATCATAGCACCAATTATTTATCCAACAAGCTCTGGTTCCTTTCCTGGAGAATGGTATTGAAACCAAGCTGGGCTCTTGGTGTGCACATTGCTATGGGTGCCCTTGCTCCTGGATCTTCTCAACTGGCAAAGCAAGGGGAAACATGTATGACCAGTCCGTGTGTATATGCACATATCTATAAACATTGGTACCTATGCTTAGCAGAGCCCCAGTTCAAAGTAATTCCTCTTACTGATCCAGTGCCACACAGAGCATTCTAGCTTCCACTTCCTCAGCTTCCTTGTCATTGCTTTTTCATCTTGCACCTGAGTGATTGTTTTAAGAATCCTCTTCATTACTGAATAAAATTTAGGAACTAAATTTAATAATGATTTGTTGTGGAGAAGCAGGTCAACTTCACCCATTCTATTGGCAAACTCCCTTGCAGAGATGCAGAGAAAGTAGTTCATTTAAAATTGTCTTTCCTCAGGATTTAGCAGATGTCTTATATGCCACAAACATTCAGAATGCCATGATGAATATTTTAAACCATCCAGATTCTTTTGTGTGACCAAGAGTAATCCTTTCACATCTTTAGTTTCCATTAGTGTTTTCTGCATGGGAGGATAGGATTTTATGGCCTTTAAAGACTCAACCACTTAGCATTGCTGTTTCTGAAAGACAGGATCATCTGAGGAATGAAAACTGATGCCTGAGGCAGGAAATTTGGAAGCAAGCTTCACAAAGGACAGGTACTGAGGCATAATCCAAGTGGCCAAAGCTTTCTTTCCTTACTGAGGGAAAAAGTCGTCAAGACTAGGAGGTGCCCACACAGGCACACATGTGAGCACCTGTATGTGTGCACAAGTGCCTTTTCACATGAGAATTCCCAAAATAAAAAAACTGTTTTTGTGAAGCAGAGGCTGCTACTGCCAGAGTTTAAAGGCTGAGTCATGCCTGGAGAGATAGAGGTATTGTCTGCAGGCAGAAAGACTGATTGTCAAGCCAACTAAACCCAAGGAATCCTAAAAAAATCTTCTGTTTTCTTTTCCCTTCACTGTTTCTGAATTTTGACTCTGCAGAATGTGGGTCTCCCAGCTGCCACCTGATCCCCAGGGGAGAGGGCATCAAGCCCCCAGTGCCATCCCCCACTGTGTCTTTACTGGCCCCAAGTAAGACTACAGGAAGCTGGACCAGGGCTGCGCCTGGCATGGCCTTGTGGGCTCCTGCTGCCCTGGCAGTGGGCCTTCTCCATGCCTTTTCCAGGGCTTGCTCTGAGCACATTCTGACACATCCACACTCACACATCATTTCTATTTTATGGACAAGGACTCTGATGCTCCAAGACATTAATGCAGCAAAGTGGTTCACAAGCCATCCGCCATGGAGCAGAGAGCCTGACTCACTGGCTGGGCCATGCTTGGGTCTAGTTACCAAACTTAGCAGCAGGTGGGCTGTGTCACATGCCATCCTGAGTCCACTCTGGCTCCCATAAGGAGAGGACACAGAATCCATGGACTGAACAATTGAGTCCATGTCTGAGGAGGACGTCTGCTGTCCCCATGGTCTGGAGCTCTTCCCCATCCTCCCTGTGATGACCCTGTCCTTCCCTCTTCTGGAACTCTGCTGACTCTCAGCCACTCAAGACTTGGTGTTTATATCAGACAAGCAAGCCGTCGGAGACCCTGTCTCCTCCAGGCCAAGAAAGGGCGCATAATCGAGGCCTGTGTAATTGTGGTCATTGGCTTCATGGTCACGGTCACTGGACACAATCTGGAGCCCATGATCAAAAATGGATAAACCTTCCTCCTTGCCTAGGACTCAACCTCTCTTCCCTGTGAGGTTGCTATCTGTCTGGAGTGAGTACAACAAGGAAGCATCCTCTTTCTATCCCTTGTTGAGGACAGTCATCTGCCCTAGGAGGGTGAGGATGGTGACAAAAGCAAAAGCAGGGTCAGTGCTCCAAATGGCAACTCTGAGAGCCCGAACTGTTCCGTTCTCAGATTCAACGGGCTGATACATGTCCTTTGTTGTTAGTTATTATTTGCTTGAGCTAACTTGAGCTGGGATTTTCTTATAGCAAGTGTCCTCTCCACTATCCCTTTTGCAGAAGCAATGCTAAGGTCAGGGTTCGAAATGAAAACATAGGTAACACAGTTGCTAAAATCCAGAGGTCTGGAGGTGTGCAGGACATGGGCAAGTAGGATGGTCGACTTCTAAACCTGGAGTTCCAGGAACTCCTGCAGCCCTGGACCACGCGAGATGGTTGGTCTACCTCTCAAGTGGGGCCAACAGAAGGTTTCAGGCTGATAAAGCCTTTCCTCCCATGGAGTAAATTATTGAGCGCATCCTTAGGATTGGGACTGAGACATGGTCCTTGAAGATGCAGAGGAGGAACAGCAGAGCCAGCTCTTCTCCTGGCCGTGGAAAATGTCATTTCAGCTCGGGCTTGGCAGAAAGCAGAGGGATGTTTGGGATTTCACTTGCATTTCTGTGGCTGGCCCGCTAAATGACAAAGGGGCCGCACTGCCAGTTTGTCCTGGGTGCACCGCAGGCTCCCGGCTGCTGGGGCTGCAGGGACAGACGAATGCCACTTCCCACACTAGCAGCTTTGGTTTCTGCAGTGACAGCACATTAAGCACGGCAGGTCCGTCGGCATCTGAGGTCAGCTGGCCCCATATGCTGAGCACATGTGGCTTCCCTGAACACTTGTCAGAATCCATGTGTCCTTTCCCAGCTTTGGAGTTTGTAAGGGGGAGAAAGAGCCCCAATCAGCTAGACATTTGCTGCTGCCAAGGCTGTCATTTGAATAGAGTTTTGAGCATATATCTAACATAATAACTGGATCAATACCAGTACTTTGAAAGATAGACTCATAACCAAATATATCTGCTAATTTTTTAATGTTTGTAGCACAAACATAATTGTAATTGGAAACAAACTCACTGAAGAGAGAAAAAATATTTTCGTGTCTCAAGCAAGACACACACATACACAAAAACAAAAAGCTTAGGCTTTTTCCCCCCAAGAACATCTAGTTCATAGTACCCTAAAAGCAAATTTGGATTAACCTAGAAATTAAGTGTGCATCATATACAAATCATTGATTAAAATAGATTAGAATCTATAGACCTCACAGAAAGGTACACTATTCTTTACCTCATACAGATTTGTATAAGAATATATGGAAACTGGAAAAAAAACAGTTAGTTTCTCTGTATCCTATGTCATCAAAGATTAAAACAGTCTGTGGGATTTAAATGTCCTTGTGCGCCCCTCCGTTGGCTGGCTGTGTACACAAGCGCATCATGGGAGCCAAAGGGCTAGAGCTGCTCCCCATAATGGCCTCTACAATCGACCCAAGATCAGGATAGCTCAGAATTCCTGTCTTTGGCTTTTGTCCTTTATGCAGCATCCCAGCAGCATCTGTAGTCTCAGAATAGCCATCTGTGCCACTATCTGAGTCCCGAATATAAGTCCAAACCCAGACCTCAAGTGTTCTACTTCTCCTCACCTACCACTCTCTCAACCCCAAGAACCACAGGTCAGTCCAAGAGCTCCTCATTCCTCATTAGAAGGACGCTTAACTCCAATATCTTTCAACATGGCCTGGAAAGATCACATGCCTAGGGCACATGCTAGGCTCTGTTCTACGGGGTACATGGCTCCCAGGCAGAAAGGAGGGTCCAAGGGAATAGAACATGCGGTGGAAGAACTTGATCTAGAAGGTGTCTCCCTCCCTGTTGACCTTGGTGATGCACACCCAGCCATGACTAAGGGGGATCAGCAACAAGGAAGTGGGAGTAAGCTTGTATTCTTTTAGAAAAGCCAAGTGCGAGAAACTGCTACACATTCTTACACATTCAGAAAAACCCAGCTCAAGACACACAGCTTCCCACATCTCGTCTCTCTTCCCTCGCAGAATAAAATACCCAAATTGATATCCCATGATAGTGTGTCCCTCCTGCGCCCTACAACATCACAAAAATGTTAATCACCAGTCTTGTTCCTTATGATACCTTTAATCTGTGTGTCTTAGACAATGGAATCTCAGAGACTAAGAAGTTCAAATAATCAATTATTAAATAGTAATATGTATTAGGACCCACAGAACTGGGACCTAATTATGAAAAGGGTTTTGTGTCTGGAACAGCAAATGTTTCGCGACTCATTTTGTCTTTCCCTGACAAGGGCGATGTACCAGAGAATGGATGGGATATAATTATTTTTTTTAATTCCAGAAAATTTTCTTGATGTTCATAAATAATCTATTCAATCACTTTAGCAAAAGGGAAATGTTAAAGTGATGGAAAACACTGCTCACCTAGACTTGTCCGTGGTCTTTAAATCATTCTCTACTCCATTCCTCTTGCTGACATTCGGAGATGATTTTAATTAAGGACCCTTGACAAGGTACCATAGTCATTTAAAATTACTGGCTCAGGAAAATCTTTATAAAGATGGCTTTAAAGAGTTCAGAAATCCCAATAGTTCTCAGTATCAAGAGGGTGTGCCATAAAATTGTAAATGAGTGCATGCACTAGCTGAGGTTATAAAGTGCTGTTGTTTTTCTGGTTTGACATTTCATAGATTCCAGGTGAGCCTAGCTCAGTGGCAAAACGTAAATCACAGAACAGATCTGAATATTGTAAAATGTGAACGTAGGAGCCTTTTGGAAGCTATGAAGTTAATAGTAATCAGTAAGTATTCTGATAGTATGAATTATTGCTAACATCATAATTGCCATGTAAAATAGTATTTTTTTTCATAGCAGAGGAGCACCAAAAACTAATGGCCAGAATGATTATAATAGTTATGAATTAATAAATCAATAGAAATTGTGATGACTATTTTAACAGTGAAACAAAAGCATCTTTTGTGTTAAGACAACAGCCCAAAAGCATGCTCAATGCTCTTTTATCATGATAACAATAATTCCTTAAAAAAAATAATAATTCCTTTTCACAGTAGGCTAGCCAAACTGGTCCCCGGCTTGGGTTTTCATTATTCTTCACCCTGACCAGAAATCATCTCCTTGTCCTCTGCACTTCCTACAATCGCCATGACCTCCAAACTTTGCCCCTTGGCCTGTGACCTTTGTAGTACCAAGTTTGGGGGTAAATATCTCTCCTGTACCAGGATATAAGCACCTTCAGGGTGAAAGCATGGTTTTGTTCAGCTCTAAAAATCTAATCTACTGAAAGTCAACAAATATGATGTGATTTGACTTGAGTCCAACAAACTGGAGGATTTCACCTGTGTCAGATGCACCTGGAGACATCACTGGACCCAGCCAGGAAAGGCTGCAGTGGGACAAGGTGGATGCGCCAAGACTGATTTCAGCTCAGACATTCTAGAAGGTACAAGGTAGAAACTAGGAACTTAGCATTTATAAGACCGAAATCATAAGTCATTGAATCTGTGTGGCTCAAATTGATGTCATTGAACTTATTAAACTCAATTTCATACGACATATTCACAGTTTCAGAAATTAATCATATGTCCATGAGTTGAATGTCACCCTTATAGAATATTGTCTGAAAACCCCTGACTAATCCTCGGGGCTGTGCACTAGCCTTCTCCATGCCACATCACTCCCACGTACATTGATTCATTCATGCGGCCATTCACGTGAACATTTGGAAATCACTGGGTGAACATACTTGATTGTGCACAATCGAACACACAAGTGGTTGGAGAAAATGAAAGTTACTTTCACTCTTTCAAAATAATTATCTATGACTAATTTTTATTGCGTTTATTTTTAAATAATCATTTAAAACTCACTTTCTATGGTTTTCTTTTTTAAAATTCCCCTGGCTATTCGGGGTCTTTTCTGATTCCACACAAATCTTAAAATAATTTGTTCTAACTCTCTGAAGAAAGTCCATGGTATTTTGATAGGGATTGCATTAAGCGTGTAAATTGCCCTGGGTAACATTGACATTGTCACAATATTAATTCTGCCAATCCATGAGCATGGAATATTTTCCAAGATCTATAAAGAACTTATTAAACTCAACACCAAAGAAACAAACAATCCAATCATGAAATAGGCAAAAGACATGAACAGAAATCTCACAGAGGAAGACATGGACATGGCCAACATGCACATGAGAAAATGCTCCGCATCACTTGCCATCAGGGAAATACAAATCAAAACCACAATGAGATACCACCTCACACCAGTGAGAATGGGGAAAATTAACAAGGCAGGAAACCACAAATGTTGGAGAGGATGCGGAGAAAGGGGAACCCTCCTGCACTGTTGGTGGGAATGTGCACTGGTGCAGCCACTCTAGAAAACTGTGTGGAGGTTCCTCAAAGAGTTAGAAATAGACCTGCCCTATGACCCAGAAATTGCGCTGCTGGGGATTTACCCCAAAGATACAGATGCAATGAAACGCCGGGACACCTGCACCCCGATGTTTCTAGCAGCAATGTCCACAACAGCCAAACTGTGGAAGGAGCCTCGGTGTCCATCGTAAGGTGAATGGATAAAGAAGATGTGGTCTATGTATACAATGGATTATTACTCAGCCATTAGAAACGACAAATACCCACCATTTGCTTCGACGTGGATGGAACTGGAGGGTATTATGCTGAGTGAAGTAAGTCAATCGGAGAAGGACAAACATTATATCTTCTCATTAATTTGGGGAATATAAATAATAGTGAAAGGGAATAGAAGGGAAGGGAGAAGAAATGGGTAGGAAATATCAGAAAGGGAGACAGCACATAAAGACTCCTAACTCTGGGAAACGAACTAGGGGCAGTGGAGGGGGAGGAGGGCAGGGGGTGGGGGTGAATGGGCGACAGTCACTGAGGGGGGCACTTGACGGGATGAGCACTGGGTGTTATTCTGTATGTTGGCAAGTTGAACACCAATAAAAAATAAATTTATTATTATAAAAAATGGAAAAAAATAAAATAAAACTCACTTTCTAGAGAAAGGCAAGAATGTTAATGTTAGTCAATGGGTCCTTCCAGTTTGGCCTGGAAACACACCTCGCAGAGATGCTTGATGACAGGCTTCCTGGACTTGGGCAGAAGGGTTTTCCCTACAGGGTCTGGGCAGGGCCAGGGCTGTGTGAAATCTCAGGTCCCACATGTGCCTCTGCACCCAGCCATGTGGACGTGGGAGACCATCCAGAGAGAGGGCAGCAAGGCTTAGCCCACCCCTCCCTGCACGTCGCCTGAATGGTGGGCTCTGCGCGGGTGGCATCTGTGTGTAGCCCCTTCTCATCTGGGTACCAAAAACAATAAACTCAGAGCAAAGATGAGCCCCTTGCCAAGTTCCATCTTCAGATCCAAACTGTTTACATTGTGCGAGCGTAAACAGACACGGGTCCCCCAGTCCTGCTGATGTAATGTATGGGTCATTATGACCCCTATTATGAACATGAGTGCGCTTGGAATCCCCAGCCACAAAAGGAGAGCATAATAAAATGGTACACTTAGTAAGAGAAAGGAATTTGAAAAGGAGAAGCATTCCTTGGACCTACCCCAACATTGATTTTCTTTATACTCCTCAGTAACTCCTGCAGATCCCGCTTCCTCTTCCACACGATGGCTCCACCGGCTTCCCCTCCACTAGACAGACTTCCTCAGAAACACCTGCCCCTCCTTGGCCACTTGGCTGCCCTTCTCTCCCATATTCTATTCCTCACACTCCTGAAACAGCACAGTGGCATTCCGAAGGACATTGAAATATGTGTTTTATATCAAACTCCATGACTTCCATTCTCTTTCTGAGCATGTTTCTTTGTTCATTTGTGCTCTGGGAGCCATCCAATTGCTCAAAGAATCACAACATTCTAGAGCTCACCAGAGAACCTGTGACCTGCCACCCAAATCCCTCACGTCCCACACACTTCAGTATCACTGGTGCAAGGACAGCGAGGCCCCAGCTGGCCCCCTGCGCTGCACCTCTGCACTGGGCACAGAGGTTAGGGTACCTACTGAGGCACGGACTGAGGCATGACTCTGTGGAAGTGAGCAAGCACGGGACATCCTCTTGCTTTTCTGTTCTTATAAGGGAGTAGAAAGTAAGGTCTCCAGGACTAAGAAGTGCCATTAGCAATGCCCAATATGAGCAAAATGCAAAAGTATTAGATTTATAGGGAGAGCCATGCACGCGCGGGCGCGCGCGCGCACACGTGTGTGTGTGTGTGTGTGTGTGTGTGTGTGATTCACACACTCGCCTTTGGGCAACGCAGGCTAATATCCTCCTTATCTCTGAGCAGCGTCCTCCATAGTTCCATAGGGAGCAATACTCTGGTTTTCTGCTTGGCAATGAATTTCTCCAAATGTAGTTTAGCATCAAAGAAAATTCTTACTTTGTTTCTTGAGAGAGAAATGAATGTGATGTGAACTGAGAAAGAATCTGCAAACATCGACCTAGTTTTGTCTGTCCTGCAGAGTCTTTGTCATGTGATTTTTTTCCCTAGCTTTTCACTGATACTAACAACATGTGGGAAACCGATCCAGCAGACGGCACACGACGCATGCACACCCACCTGTGCTGGATCTTGAGTTCATGTGTCCCCGTGGACAGGGGCCTGGGAACATAGCGTCCAATGACCTCAACATGTACATATGAATTAAAATATGCCTGTAATGTATTTCATGGTAGATTTATGCATTTCTTTTGTCATATTTTTGATATATTCATAGGTAAAAATATAAATTCTTGTTTTGACAATCAAAAATTGGGCCAATCAGTTCACACAAGCTGGTGATAATTGTAAAGATGCGGTAAGATCTGGTCATAAAATACTAAAGATTTTTAAAAATTGGCTACATGAATGGCCACAGAGTGCCACTCAAGTATTTCCCAAAGTCATTGCTTTAAGGATGAAGACTCATGTTCCTATCCAGGCAAGACACTTTTCCAAAATTACTAAAGCATCCTCCAGAGATAGTCCATGCTGTTAATGATACAAACCCTGTCATGTCATTCCAGATTAACACAGAACAATAATAAATATTCCTCATTATTTCATTTAAGAATGATTAGTAGATAATATTTTGAAGAAGTGAAATAATGTCTCTTGTAACCTGTGTGAAATAAAATGAACGTGTGGTAAAAACTGAAATTTGAGCTCAATGAGAAGCACCAGCAGAGCATTGGTCTAGGAGAGGCAGTGACTTGAGCTCTCTGTAAGTGTGGAGAACTTTACAAATGAACTTGAAAGTTCCTAGTTGCTTCTAAGAGCAGACCACAACTCACCTTTCAGTGCACACATTCTCTTGTGTCACTGATACAAGTGAGAAATACAATGCTTTGGGTACCACGATGCATCCTGAACCCCCCAAAACGGTGCTTCTTTGAAGTGTCTCTCTGGGGGGTGTTATCTGGGAGGCTGGGATGTCGGCTCAGAACCTCCTTTTTTACAGCCAAGAAGCAGATGAATGTGGGAGTTTCTGAGGGTTAGCCTACTTGGTGACAAAGCCGTATCTGTCCAGGGAGTCTGACTTTTAGGTTGGCACCTCACTTGTTTTACAGGAAGGGAAAAGAGGAAGTTTCTCTTCCAATGACATTTTTTAGAAAAACAGAAGACCTATATTATTAAACAAGTGGCAATGAGGTGAGCATTTGAAAGTGTCCGGGAACAGCAATGGGCTGTTTGAACCGTTTCCCAACTTCCTCCACCAGATGGTTTGTTGAGCAATGACTGGCCCAAATATTTCAGGTGCTGTAAGTATAGTCATAAAATTAGTTAATTCAAGTATCCCCCACACCAACTTTGCAGCATCATTTGCTAGGTGGCTTTTGAGAGGGTTTCTGCAGACTGTGATGATTTGCTGCTGCACTGTGATGTTTATGGGCTCAATAAAGAGAAGGTTCTAAAAAGATTATAGGCACTGAAAAAGGAAATATAACCTTTTCTTTGGGAGAATGGAAGAAAACAGACTAAACATTTTTGGAATTTCTTGCCTGCCATGAAGATGTGATGATTCCCCATAGACATTCTCAGTTGTTTTATATCCTCCACAAAAATCTTCAAGGAGAGGAATAAAAATTCCAGATAGAAAACAAACCACTCTCCTTCCCCAGGACCCAGGACCCTGGCACGTCTTGCCGACTCCTTCTGTAAAGAAGGACCCTTCACCAGGCAGACACGAGTCTGGCACCCCTCGACAGGAGGGTGTCTTGGCAACAGCAGCAATATCCTCTTAATTTTCAAAATATTTTCTGGAATTATAAACATTTTCATGGGAATTAAATTGTTATTAGAGTTGGGTGTACTGATTGTCCCCGGCAGTGGATCTAAATGGGACTGTGGTGACTCCCAGTAACCTATGATGCATGTCCAACATAATGCAATGGTATGGCCTTACTCTGGAAAAGTGTTCCAGAATGACCTTTTGAACTTTAATAGGGAAAATAAAGAGAAAACTGGAGAAGTTAATTGTGCTAGATTTTGGGATTGGATAGTTTGGCTTCAGTTTGCTTTGACGGTGAGCCTGGTTGGAGTACATTCTGTTTCCCAGAATCAGCTGTGTCCCCGTGTGCAGTGGGCCGAGAGACCCCGTGACCACTTTCCTCAGGCCTCCCTGATGGGCTCTCTGCACGTGCACACCTCTCTCCTGGACAACTTCTGTACTTAGCCTACTCTCATCCTGTATCTTCCTCTGCTCCGGACTTAAAACAAAAACAAGAGACAGAGTTATAACATCAGCAAGAACCATTCTAATTAGTGTTTTTGCTTATGGAATGATATCACATATATCTTTATTATTAAATATTTTAATCCAGAGGCATGTGATGTTTCATCAAATATAACTCGCATAAACTGTGAGATCTAACATTATCTTGTATATCATCGATAAAGAAAACTAAAAACACCAATTAAACTGGGACATGATAACTTAAATTTTTTTTAACTTATCAGTAGAGCTGTTTTGGTTTTATTCAAACATGCATACACTTGTGTTACACTAGTATACATGCATAAAGAGGAAAATCATTCAAAACAGAAATAGTTTAGGGATAGGTGGGTAGAAAACAGCAAGCAGTGGCCACACACATGCTTACTTGGTACCTGCATTAACTCCAGGACAGGGGACACTGCACCTCCCATGGGAAGCCATGCAGACAAAGCGCCAGGTGCAGTGGAGAGAACTAACTGGGGGCAGGGGCCTCCACCGTGACATGTGGCAGCTAGAGGAGGTTGGACTCCAGCCTCACCAGCTGTGCTGTGGGGACCATTCCTTTAGGAACAGTCCAGGACAGGGGTGCAGGGGTCTCCCAGAACCACCCCAGTGGTCTCAGCCAGGCCTCCAGAGGTGCTTCCCAGCGCAGCGCCCACCATCAGGCCCTAATGCCCCAGGGCCAGGATGCCATCCACACAGACCCATCAACCCTGCCCTGACTTCCCTGTGAGCACGCCAGGGAAGCTTTGCATGTGACAGCAGCCATGCAGACCATTGCACATTATTGAAATTTTATTTCATTTTGCTTAAAACAAGATAAGATTGAAGGACATTTCTGTATGCAGACAAGCCAGACTCAAAGCTCCCAAGATCTTGTGCACACAGTTGTGTCTCAGGCACACCTGGATCGAGTTTCAGAACTGCACTCATCCTGGGAGCCCTTTCTGCTTGATATTTTTGCTAAAGTTTGGCTCTACTCCCTCTCTAAAGATCCACACACCCAATCCTAGCAATTTATTAGTGTCATGTTCTTCTTCCATCAGACCACATTTCCGACCAAAGCAAAGACTTACCATCTGTTCCTGTTGGAAAGGAAGTGGCATTTCTATGAGGAGGTCCCTGAACAAGGTGGACTGTGTTGCATGGAAAAGTTGCTCTAAGAAGTAACTTATCCACTGTCTTTGCTGGGAAATGGGCTATGAGCCCCGGGAACCTGCTCTTCACCTGTCCCTGGTCTGTTCTGAACTCAGAGGTGGTCCACACGTGCATGTCCCTGCATGTCCATGTCCTGTCCCCAGGGACCCGAGCCTCTCCTGCACGTTTCCACGCGCCATTTCCATGAGTAACCACCTGTAGACGAGTGTATACCCAGAGCCCTTATCTGTTGTTAGAGTCTATAATCTCCAAGAATGCCCTAATTTCCATCATTCTCTAAGCCTGTCATCACGGCTGAGACAGGCTTATCCTTCTGAACAGATGAGATTAGTCGATCATGTTAAAGTCAAAAGGGGGATTATAATGCTTGTAATACACTGAGTCAAATTAAATGAGTTTTGTTTGTACATCAGAAGATCATGTTACTAAGGCTAGAGTATTTTCCACTGAGTATAATAAATTGCCAATAAAACATAAGTGTGTAGGAAAAAACCCTCAAGCAGATAATATGAACAAAGTAAAGATGGTTGTTTTATTTTTATTTTGTTCTTGTCCGTTCAACCTAGTAAATGGGCGTCTTAATTCTGCTGGTGCCTCTCATTTTTAATATCCAGCACGAGAGCTCCAGCATTATGCTGAGCGTTGGTTAGACTCAGCACCCAGTGGATACACAGGATTCATCTAACATATGGCTCATCTAGAGATCCGGGTGTTTGGGGGTTCCTGGACCCACATAAACAGAATATCCCTAGGACATCACTACCCCTTACACTCCCGCTTAGCCATCTCTGTTTCTAAATGCTGTGTCCCATATTATTTGCAGAAGAGAAAAAAAGTGCCTGTCTTTAAAAATCTTATTAAGTATTCCCCAGGAAACAAGAAAGCCCAGGAAACATCAAGAGACAGACAGGGAGACACGCCAAATGCCTTCAGAGCCCATTGCTGGACTGTTATTCTGGACACTTATTAGCATTGGCAAAAGTTGACAGAATCTTTAAAAGGTCATCTATTAGTATGTTCTGTGTCTGTTGCCTTTCCAATATGAGTAGGGGTGAGTCTTCCTGCACATATATGGCCCATCCAAAACCCCCAGCTTGGCTCACTATGGCATTACTCATAGGAGCTGAGGCCTTCAAATCCTTCTTGAATACCTCCCTCTTGGCCAGACCCAGAGGAGTGACTGCCTCGGAGGGCTAATTAGTTCCTGTATCACTGCTGTCCATGTGAGTGAAGACCCTTCTAAAAATAATCTGGTCTTTCCAGGATAATATAGTGAAGCTAGAGTATTAACTCCTTGGATACAAGGAAAGTGGCCTTCCTTCCAAGGAAGATGAATTCTATGTACAAGTTGTGCAGAAATATCCTTTTCAAAATTCAGTGCCCTGCTGTGGTATGAAAGGAGGTGATAGTCTTGGGGAAACTATGTATTTGCGAAACTTAATTAGGACTTCCTGCTCCCTTGGACTGTAGAAAGCTGCAAGGAGAATCCTCTCACCCTAGAAACAACAAGAGCAAATGTAGGAGATACACAAATCCAAAGCTTTTTTTTTTTTTTTTTAAATTTTTATTTATTTATGATAGTCACACACAGAGAGAGAGAGAGAGGCAGAGACACAGGCAGAGGGAGAAGCAGGCTCCATGCACCGGGAGCCCGACGTGGGATTCGATCCCGGGTCTCCAGGATCGCGCCCTGGGCCAAAGGCAGGCGCCAAACCGCTGCGCCACCCAGGGATCCCCAAAGCTTTTGTTTTGAATCCACTGGAGAGCTAATGTCGTAAGGCAATCCACCAACTCAAGATCTAAGCAACAACAGATGTCTAAGGAAAGGTGGAACAAAATCACTTTTTTTACCTGAGAGGATGATGCCAGACACAGGTAAGAAGCCAGCTAGATTTTTGATTGAGTAGCTAAGGGCTGAGTATTGGCTGGTGAGAAGATCCAAGAGCCTGGGGATTGGTTCACTCACACACTGTCTTCAGATTGGTGACCATCTGGCTTGAACAGAACTGTCTTCTGTTCATGCCACCAGGTATTCACAAAAAAGCTGGGGCAAGGTGTGAGTCCTAAGGGAGCACCTCTGGAACAGACATCTGCAAGAGGGAACTGCATCCGCTTTGGGAAAAGGCGCACAGTGCCCTATATAATGACACCTGTCTCTCCTGTGGGTCAAAGCTTTAAACTACAGGGGAACGCAGCAAACACTGTCACTCTTGGGGACCTGGGAAAGCCCACTGCAGATTGGGTTAAGAGAAACATAAAACTTCCTGCCTTTGTTTAAAGTAAAAGTGTAGCAATTAAAAAGTATGTGTTTCTATCATATGTAAAAGTAAAATATATGAAAAAATAGGCAAAGGATTGACAGGAAGAGTCAAGTGTGCAGTGTAGTAATGACCATGTACTACATGGAGGCAGCAATATGTACTGATTAATTAAAAATGTTTAGTGTAAACACTAGAGCAAATAATAAAAACATTATAAAGTGAGTTATACATAATAAGCCAATGATGATAATAAATGGAATAATGAAAAATACTCAATTAACCCAAATGAAAACAGAATAAGAGAAAAATAGAAACAAAGAACAGATGAATCAAATAGAAACAGCTAGCAAGATGATAGACTTTATCCAACCATATCAGTAATTACATTAAGTTGTGGCAGTTTAAATATATCAACTAATAGAATATATCATATTAGAATAAAAGCAAGACCTAATTATATGCTGTTCACATGAACTCCACTTTAAATATAAAGACAAAGATCAGTTAAAAATAAAAAGATGGGGTTAATCAGAGGGAAGCTGGAGTATCTGTATTCATACCATACAAAATTGATTTCAGTACAGCACTATTACCAGAGACAAAGAAGGTTATTATTTAATGATGAAGGCATCAATTCTTCAAGAAGACAAACATGGAAATCCTAAAGGTTTATAAAAATTAAAGTAGAGCTTTAAGATACTTAAAGCAGAAACTGTTAAAGCTGCACGGAGAAGCCAGTAAACCCATAATTACGATTAGAGGCTTGGACACTCCTCTCTCAGCAGCTGATGAAACCTCAGTACACAAGCAGAACTGACCACACAGCATGGAAGACCTAAACAGCACCATCAGCCAACAGGATTTAATGGACATTTCTAGAATATCCCACCCAAAGCAGCAAGATATACATTCCATTCAAGTGCATATGTTTACCATTATAGACAATAATCTGGTTCCACAAACCAGTCCTAATAAATGTAGGAGGATGTCAATCATATAAAGCATTTTTTTAGCACAATGTAATTTAATTATAAATCAGTAAAATACTGACTTCTGGAAAATGCTGGAATGTTTGAAAATTAAATGACACACTTCTAAATAACCCATAGGCCAAAGAATGTATCAGGGAAAAAAATAGAAACTACTGTGATCTAAAAGAAAATGAAAACACAACACATCACATTTCTGGGATGCTGCTAAGGAATCTCTCAGAGAAACTGATAGCAATGTCCACATATTAGTAAAACAGAAATATCTCAAGCCAACAACCTCAGCTTCCACTCTAAGGGATTAGAAAAAGAGGAACAAACAAAATATGAGGTCATCAGAATATTGGAAATAATAAAGATCAGTGTGAAAGTGCTAAAGTAGAAGACAGAAAAACAATAAATAAAATCAAAGAAACCAAAACTTGTTCTTTGATAAGATCACTAAAATTGTTAAAATTCAAGACAGATTTATTGGGGAAAAAGACAAAATCACAAATTACTGGAATCATAAATAACAAAGGTGACATCACTACAGATTCTACAGGTATCAGATAAGGAAGGGGATATTATGAATAACTACATACCAATGAACCCAACAACTTGGATGAGATGGGTAACTTTTTTGAGGGACACATACACGTAGCCCTATATCTGCTAACAAAACTGAACTATAGTTTACAATCTTCTCACAAAAAACAATTCCAGGTCCAGATGGCTATGCTGATGAGTTCTAACAAACATTTAGCGGACAAATAATACTAATTATAGACAAAATGTTGCAGAAAATTGAAGAAGAGGTCATATTTTTGTTCTCATCCTTTGAGGCCAGCATTACCTGATGCCAAAACCAAAAAAAGACATGACAAGAAAAGAAAACTAGAGACCAATGTTCTTTATGAATGCAGTTGTAAATATTCTAACTAAAAGCAAACTGAGTCTGACAATATCTAAAAAAATGGATACTAGAGCTTGATTGATTAGAGATTAAAGTTTAGTTTAATGTCTAAAGAGAAATCAATGTGATTCACCAGATTAGACAATTTAAAAGGACAAACGATATGGTCCTCATAATAGAAGCAGAGTTATTATTTGATATGAATTAATGTTGGAGTAGCCTACCAGGAATAGAAAGAAGAGAACTTCCTGAACCGGACGAAAGACATCTATGAAAAGCCTACTGTCAACACCACCACACTCTGTTGTGCCAGACTATTCATCTGTGTGCTCTGGCAAAGGAGTCTGTGCACGGTTGGCCTCACCCCGCAGTGACAGCACTTATGGCCAAGTCATTGTGCATCTGCTTGGGTGGGGTGGCCCATAGTGACCAAACAGCTTTTGCTGATAAATGATCAACATGTGAGTGTACCAGGCCTGGTACAGGAGGTCTCACTGATTGGCTTTCTAAACTGTATCCCTCAGGACCATTGCACATCAGAAATACGTTAAAAAAAGTGTGTGATTTGCCTTCAAAATAGGAGACTGAACATCAGCCACATCACTGCCAAGCTAAGTAAGAAACATTTTGATATGCTGAGGGTCCCCAATGAGGGCAGAAGCCATGGGCTAAATAAACAGCTAAAGGACATTTCACGGTAATGGGAAGAGCATGGGCTTTTGTGCGAGACAGACAACTGTATGTGCTCGAGCTTGGCAAAGCTGAACACCTGCCCAGGTGATGCCCAAGTGATGCCCAGAGCAGGGCTAGGTGTCTAAGTCTTCGCAGGGTTCCGTGCGAAGACAGAGTGCCTTTTGCAGGCTTTCTGTGTGCTTAGTTGTGTTCAAAAGAACTCGGCTGGGGAAGGGCCCTAATTTTACAGACAGAAGAGAAGAGGCCAGAAGTCCCCAAATGCACAAAGAAATTCCTAGAGCTACCAGACTAATTTATTTCCAGCCAAAGTGTTGGGGGTGTGAGGGCAAATCTCAACAGCCGTGTCAACGTTGACTGTTAGGAAAACCTGCTAACCAGCTCTGTTTATGCAAGACCAAGAAAATGTGGACACAAAGCTGGCTGAGTACATTCAGCCGAATTCCACAATGTGACAGGGACACCCCAGAGTTCCAGCACCAGCGGCCCCCATGCCTGATTCCAACAAACTGATGGAGAAAGGAAGGATGTGTGGTAGAAACTGATGGATGTGCGGGCAAGGAGCCGTAAGCTCCCTCGGAAGAAAGCGTTGGCCCTCTGGTGAGCGGAGCTGCAGGGCGCTGATCCTGGGGCTTGCTTCTGGGCCAAGCCTTCCCTGCACACACTCACCGGCTAAGTAACTTGTCTGGGGAGACACGGGAATCACAGTGGAGCGTGAGCGAGCCCCGGTCCCTGGAGTCTTCATCGGTAGCTTAGCGTGCTGAGCCAGAGCAGTCCCCTCCATGGGTTCTTGGATTAAGAATCGATGGTGGGTAACAGCGTCAGGATCACATAACCCAGCCCTGGAATACATTTTCTAAACACCATTTCTCTAAGTGTCAGAATGAACCTAAAAGTAGAGAGGGTTTTTTTGTTTGTTTGTTTTTTAACGATTGTTTGCTTACAACAGCTTACACTGGTTTCTGACTCGCAGCCAGGGAATTACATTCTCCCGCAGGAAATGGGATCCCCACCAATGAGCACAGCCCTGCTTACGTGCATATGCGTACAAGGAAGAGAGGCAGAAAGTAATCAGAGCATCTCTAGTTACGATACGACATGAGTTCAGGAGCCACTGAACGTCTGAACATGCACGTCATGTAGAAAGGGTGCAAGCATCTGAAGCACGAAGGTGCCACTGCCTGCCACTGACATCTCGGGGACACAGCATGGGGTGACCATCTGGCTTGATTAATCAGTACCTCTTTGGCCTCCTTCATTCTTCCACCCATCTGATGGTGCTGAGCATCTATTATGCATCAACACTAGAACGGGCACTGGGTATATAGATGGCCCCATGACCAGCCACCATGTTTATCCTGTATCTAGACCCAAGGGATGTGCCAGTGGGCTCAGCCTGTGACCGTTCCTGGGCTGTGGGGCTGGCACAGAGGTCAGAGCCCCACTGTCTGTTGCCGGCACAAGAGGACAGCATAGCCCACACCCCCCAAACCTCTGCCAAGGACACCCTGGACCGGCCCATTGTCCTCCCTGCTTGCTCCTCTGCTGCCTCATGCATGACTTTGAAACACCATCAGAAAAAGTTCCCGGTTCCCAACTTTGCAAGGGCAGCAAGTTAAGTGATGAAGTGTGAGAACACATGCTTGAGGAAGAAGAACACGAGAGCATCAAAGACAGAGATGTGGCGACAGTGCTCCCTGCAATGGATGTGACCTATATACATCGTTCATGCCCTGTAATATATACTGAGTGTGCGATTGTGGGCTCTGACCCTGGGATTTTCACACCTGTCCCATACATTCTGTGGAGAATCTGGTCCCCTGTATGTTCCTTGTCTTGATGTGAACAACACATTTTGTAATAAATTAAATGCAAAAAAAAATTACAGGTTGTCACAAATGAAATCGAGTTCAGTTCACAGAAAGCAGACTTTTGCATCTCTGCACCTCAAGCCTCGGAGGTGTCCTTCTCCAGAGGTCCTTGATCTGTTGTGGGACCAGAACCAGAACCAGGCCCATCCCGCCGAGCCGAGCCGCAAAGAGGGACGCTGCGTGTCTGGGCACCTCTTCTGAGCTCAGAAACAGCCTCTGACTCTTTTTCCCCCCTTTTGCAGACTGCAGGGACCTCTAATAAAAGCACTAGAAACCAAATGTTTCTATCATCTGCTAAATGAGCTCACAGGGTAGCAAAGGGGGGGCAGAGAGCAGAGCCGCCCACACACAGCTTCCCGCTGCCTGTCCTGACAGCATCCCGGGCTGGCCGAGCACCTGCCACCGGCTCGCACCCCCCGCCCCCTCCCAGTCTGCACTCAGCCCGCAGGGAAGCTGCAGTTGGCCCAGGGCTTGCTCCCCTGCCTCGATGGGCATCCGAAGACGCGTGGTCACGGCTCACACAGTGTCGCCCATCCTGTTCCCCCAGCACCCGTGTGGCCGGGGGTCCTCAGAGTAGACGATCTCATCTGGCCGTCCCTCTCCTCCATTATAAGGGACCTTGTGGGGTGAGGAATTTTACTGTCAGTAAAAGGGTCTGAGTCCCTTTTCCAAGAATGCTGAGTGTGGGTGTTGAGATCCTTCCGAACCTTCAGCCGTGCTACTCGCCCCGCTTATGCTACACAATAGTCTAACTGTGTGTTGTGGGCCTGACATCACCCGAGAGCATGCATCTGCTGTGAGATGACATTGGAAATGACTGGGAAGGCTTCGCCTACCACTGAGCTACAAAACCTCCAGAAATCTTTTAGTACACGGTCGGCCAGAGATGCCTCACTCACGTGCAGCATCTCTCAGAGAATTTGGTTTGGGGATTTATCTCTGTGTAAATATTGAAAACACATTCTTTAATTCACCTCATCTGTCCTCACAGATTTGACCAAATCGCAGCATGATTTGTGAAAATAAGGTAGTGTGGAACGTTGGTCATTTCAACAGTTTCACTTTCGAACAGTCCGGGAGATGCAAGAAGATGCCTTCTCCAGTGGCCCTTTCCTCCCTGGCTAGCCCTTCTCAGATATTTAATTCAGCTTGGTCTTATTTCTGTTACTTTTCTCCTCTGACTCTAAGAATAATCTGTGCTTCATACCCACAGAAAAGAAAAGAAATAAAGACCCTAGTAGCCTGTCATCTCGGCACAGCTCTGCTGTGGAATCCAGCAGCAGGCGTGCCCTGCGGTGCTCAGCCCCTGAAAGCTGGACTTGCACATTTCTGCTCCAGATTCCAGGACTCTCTCCCTTTCACAGACACATTTGTAAGGTGATTAACTTCAGGAGCTCATGCTGCTCAAAGTAACTAAAATGGCGAATGTTTTGACCATTTTGATGTAGAAATCTAGGAAAACAGTCATCAAAAACAGGGACAGAGGTCTGAAATCCCTGGCAGGCTTTGCGAGGGGTAATAAAGATGCAGAAAGCTATAAAAGCAGGTGATTTAAGGGAAGGCAAGTGTTTGAGCACAGCTGGTATTTTAAAATCTGACATTATTTTCAGTATTTATTTTAAATCTCAATGCTTACATTGATTTAAGAAGGTCAAAGAATGTGTTCTTTTCTTCCCCCGTCTTACAGAAAGAATTAGGATGACCCCAAAGTATGTTAAAAAAAAAAAAAAAAAAGGATGAATTGTCTTTGGTTGACTTTACAAGGGGAGGAGAGTCACCTGCCCCATCCGCAGGGTGGCTAAGGATGCCGATGCTGAGCATCAGGAGCGGACAGAGAGGGCCCTGACCCCATGCGTCTGGAGCCTGTCCCTCGAAGTCCCCACAGTCATGTGGGCTGTGCTCTCCGGGGCGGCCCATGCAGCACCAGCCCACACCCGTGCACTCTCTGCAAACAGAGGTGTGTGTGCTTGCCGCTTGTCAAAACAATCCTGAAACCCCATTTTCCTTTAATGAAGTATAGCTCTGTCCTCCAGATGTATGCGTGAATAAGATGTCATAGTCTGTTTTGGTTCCGGACTGCACCCTGCTGATGTTCTTAGGCAGCAGGAAAATTGCCTTATTGAGGCATATTGTTGGCGGGGAGTACAGGGCCACATTTTGCATCGGTATTACACACATGACATATTCAGAGACCTTTGAATAAGACTATGAATATCAAGTGATTGAAAAGATTATACAGGCTCTGGGTTTTTTCTTGGGGCATAAAAGGTTGTGGTTCTGGATGAGTGTCTTTCAGATCAATATAATTATGTCATAAAAACATGTCACGAAATAGTTTACCTTGCAGCCTTTCCCCTCGCCTGCTTACACACAGCTCCACGGTCCACATGGGGTTGCCTGGGCGGCTGACAACAGTGGTGTGGCCACGGCACCCGGACCTCCTGACCCCCTCCTGCAGGTACCGCGATCCTGGTGCTGTGCCAGGCCAGCACCCAGGTACCCTCCATCACTGGCACCGGGGGTCACATCTTCCCGGATGTGCATGGTCACTGTGCATGGTCCCCCCAGTGACCCCTGGCTGTCCCCTGGCCCCTCCCAACTGGGTCACCCCCCTGGTCCTGAGCCCTGGGGGCTTCAGGACGATGAGCCGGCCTCAATCCCCCAACCAGCCCCCATCCCCACTGCATGTGGCATCCAGCGGCAGCTTTGTGTTCACATGAGATTGTGTCATGTCAGGATGGCCCTTTCTCAGCCCATTTCTAGGTGGACACAGACCAGGTCATTCTAAAAATATTACCTCTGAGTAACGAGCTTTCCTTTTTACCAGAAACGGAGAGAACAGGTCAATGACAGAGCCTTACCTCAAAACACAACTCCTTTTTTTCTCTTTTACAAGGACATAGACACGAACATCTGACACCCCCGGTGCTGCCCAGTCCAGCTGAGCGCAGTGCTCAGACTGCCCACCTAATGGGAGAAGAACCTTCACAACACCATGGTTCCCTGAAGCCAGGGAACGTGTCTGAGCCTCGCTGTCCTGGCGTGGGGGAGCTGACCCCCTACAGGACTCTGATCTACGAGTTAGCATCCCCAGGCAAGCACGGAGGGACAATCCCAGAACCTTCCATAATGGAACTCAGGTCCTTCTGAGGAGCCAGACAAAGCCTCAGGTGACACTCTTGGATTTGCCTCCTTGGGAAGGTTTTCACTTTTTTCCTGTTCTTCTCTCAGGTATTTGGCTCATCTATTTTTAGCTCATTCTTTCCTTGCTCGTTATTTTTGGTCACGGGGTCTGGAGCTGCCCCTGGCTAGTCTGTAGCTGCAGCAAAGAGCAGCAGGGCCTCCTCACGGTGAAAGAGGCCAAGGGAAAGGCAAGTCCCGAATTTCTGCCAGACAATCCCTCCATGGACTTGCTGTGTGGCCTCTACTTTCAACGATGATGGGAGAATTCTCCTTTTAGGAAAATAACCAGAATATAAATTTTATTTAAATATTCTATGTTGCTTTTTTTTGTTGTTGGATGTGTCTTTAATCTACAATACTGACTAGGCATGAAGGAAAGCACCTAATCGTACGTTGTGTTTCACAAACGCCTGTGACCTCCAAGCATTTACATCTTCCTGAAAAACCTTCTAGAGCACGCTCTTGCCACTCCCTGCACATTCCCAAAATCACGGTCCACCCAAACATGTCTTCATGATATATGAACATGGTCTTTCCAGCACTCTTGGAAACAACCCTCTCGGTTGGGGAGCCATGGACATCCATTACATCAGCCTGGGCGACCCAGGAGTCCCCTAGAAATGGGGCTGTCCTGGTGCACATGAAGCTCCTCCGTCCCCAAACAGATTCTCTGGTCAGCCAGACTCTTTGCAGCCACTGGGTGAGGTTGGGGGGTGGGTACTAGGGAGCACTAAGGACAGCATAGCCGCTCACAGAGAAGTCAAGGCCCCAGCATCCACCTCTTAATGTCTTGCCCTGTTGTAAACATGTGCAACCCTGGGCATCATTTGCTCCTCCTGCAGCTACTAGTCCACTCTGTTCACCTGATAAAAGTGAACACCACTAACAACCCGCACCCCACCCCTGCAACTCTATCTGCTTCCGAGAAGTCAATGCATTGTGTGGCATGAGGTTCACAGAGGTGGACCATTCTAGCACATTCCAGCACATTCAGCCCCCGGAGGACGCAGGCATACCTTAGCACGCGGTGCTGAGTCCTGGCATCAGCAGAGAGGATGGCCATGTGCATCCTCGGGGAGTCCTGACCACTCTTGAGCCCCCGGGACTCCACCCAGCCCCACGGGTGAGGCCTGCTGCCCCCTCCTACTCCATCCACACCCCCACTTCTGACTATTTCATTCAGCCCCCTAGTGTGTCCCTGGGGTCACTCAGCCCTGGGGTGCAGTCTGGGTGCCTCCATCACACAAACCACCCCCAGGGCAGCCCACGCACACCAGCAGGCACTCATCTCTGCTTTGAAATGGGATCCACACCCTTCTGCCCACCCCTCACCCACCCAGTGCTTCGACCCTTGAGTCACAGCCTGACACGAGCCTCCACTTGCTCCGGGCTTCTAACACATCCGCCAGCACCAGGGGGACACTCAGACCTGGAAGCCACACACACATCTAGGCTCTTGCACTGGCTCTGCCCAGCTCTGCGGCTTAACAGCGGCACGCCCCTCACCCTGGAGATGGAGGCCTTGCGCACAGGGACCGCCTGGCGCCGAGGGGCCAGGCCAGCCGAGGGGGAGTGGAAGGGCACAGAAGGCAGACGGTGGGCACGAAAGACAGCATCCTGGGGTCCACGCAAGCAAGGACCGGGCACCAGCTCAGCCACCAGCGCGCACACAGGCGCTTCCACAAAGCCACCAGCAGCCCCGCAGCATGCAGCCGTCCTCCCCGGAATCTAAGGAGGTTCAAGCACCAGGGCCCTCGCAGTAGGAGCCCGGTCACATGGGCGACGTCATGAAATTTTACTGCAAAATATCCTTTTTTTCTTATTTGAAAAGACAAATTATTAGCATTTTTAAACAATTTCAATATGTTTAATGGCTGAAAGTAAGACCAAAGCTGTTCCGCTTGCTGAATAAAGTGCGAGGTCTGTAAACAGGAGTCTTAAGTTACCCCAAGAGTGCACTCATTTTAAATTTTACTTGAAAGCGGGATGTACGTTTATTACAATTTCAAACAAAATGCTAATGCCATTAAACAAATGAGGTTTAGGCAAATTAACTGCATTTTAATATTCTGAAAGCCTATGATATAGGACATTGAGTTACGAAACATTGGCTAGAAGTATCAGTTGCAAGTGGGATTTTCATTGCTGTGAATCTCAGGAGAATATTTGTAATTAGTATCATTTGCCTAATACTTCAGGTTAATTAGAATATTTAATTGAATAGCTGTAATCTTCAGAGATGACTATATTATGATCAAATTAGCACCATCCCGACGCATGCTGATCACAGGACGGCAGCCTGCTTCACTTCTGCTAGCTATTCGGCCCTCTGGAGCGTTCAGCAACATAAGAAAAAATCTGTTTCTTACACTTTTGAATTTTAATGATCCATTTGAACTCTGCCATCAACATTTAATTATTCTAGGAAAAAAAAAGTCCCAACCATGACTCCCATATGGCATGTTGGCAAATACACTTGCCCACAGAGGCGCCCGCACCTCTCCCCAGCAGCTCTCGGAAGAGATTAACACAGACTTTTTTCCCCCTGAATACAAGGCCCTTTTTTTTTTTAATAGTGTTTGCAAATACAGACCAGATGAAGCTTTCACAGAAGAGGTTACTAGGATACTATTGAAACACTATTAGGAACAGATGAATTGAGTTTTAGAATGTTACAATGGGTTTGATCCTGTAATGTCTCCACCGGACTTTCTGTATTGTGTGCAGAAGGTCTGGGGAATCAGGTGCCTGTTCGGCTAAGCCTTGTTGGCCAGAAAGCACACCCCCCCACCGCCCTTTATTTTTTTGGAAGACGTGGGGGGCAAGGTTGGGGGGGTGTTTGTATGAAAATTTTCCTACTGACTGGAGAGACGCCGTTGTAGGATTTAATACAGGGGTATTTGTACACGTCTCCACAAATAGTGTGTGCATTGTTTATGCATCAAACATACCAAGGATTAAATCATCATCTCGGAGTGACTGACTCAAAAGGCAGAGAAACGAAGTAGGGCAGACAACTCCAGGTCGTCAAATTCTTGCTCCCAACCACAATGAGATCTTCTGTAGCCTGTGGATACCCTGCAAGCACATTATGGAATAATGTAGAAGGAGAAGCATCAGCAGCCAGGACGTTGTTGATTCACAGACACTTCAGAATCCCAGGGAGTGTGTTCTCCCCATGGGCCAGAGCTCGTAAGGTCAGTTCTACACAATAAGCCAAAAGAAGTTTGGAAGGGAAAGTGATTTAAATGCTGGACAGCCTCTCCTAACGTAAATCATCCTTAGGTTTCCACGCCCTACAAATTGCTTAAATCATAAGCACTAGACCTCCTCGCTGGGGGGAGATCTGGAGGAAAATTGAGGAAAGTAAGGGGGTGGGATAAATTGCCATTGAACAAAATAACTAATTAGTTTGCCTGACCATTACCAGTCTTTTTTTTTCCGCCAAAGATTCCTAGATCATCTTTGTTACTCTTTTTGCAAGGACTGCACATCTTTAGAGAATTTCAGAGGAACACCAAAAAAAAAAAAAAAGCCACACAAAGGTGTGCTTTTAAAATAGACACTGCATTTTACTTTGTAACTCACAGACGAGCCGAAAAGAGGCAATTCATTTTAGCTGTATCATAAATAATAATAAGGAGGAGGGTTAATTATGGGCAAATGTCATACAGAGATTTTTTTTCTAATTTTGATTTGCTCACAAGAGTTAAAATAGCATATGTGTAATTTATAGAATTAGCAAAAGCAAAGCATCCCTGGCACATGAATGATGGGCAGTTTGACAGAGCTGAGCACTGGTGTTCACAAATGGTGAGTAGTGTGTTTTGCAAAATTCCTGAAGATGTCCTCGGCTGATCAATGGTGCTATGAGGAAAGTGCTACTCAGGAAGCCCAGAACATCTCTGATGGAAAGGAAGATGAGCCCAACATTAGTCTGAGGGATCGTTCTGCAGGTGGATAGTCTGCACACGCATCATGTGCAGCCAGTTCCCAGGCAGGGAGAAGAGGGAACACACTTTGTTCGGGCTCCTCCGAGTGCGTCGGGGCGCCCTGCGAGCGCAGCCTGCTCACGATGATCCAGAAGGGGCACTTCCGAGAAGACGCTTGATTATCACTAATTTTATGTTTGGATCTCTTCCACGGAATGATTTACAATCTGTTCTTAAAACGGCTGCTTAAGAGCACCTCGAGAATTCGTTTTCATGGGCAAGGTATTGCCTCAGTGAAGTTTTCTTGTATGGAATCTGCAAAAATTGCTGAGGACAGAAATAACGCGTGTCATGGGCAGCAGGGGCCTCCCATCCTTCCTCCCCGTAAATCCGGGGGCCCAGCCAGTTGTGCTTCCCATGAGCTAGTGGTACATGCACATAGATCATCAAAGTGTTCATAGGTATCTTTTAAAAAATGCCTTTCCCTCCTTCAATGAGGTGCGCATCTGCTGAAGCCCATTACAGGCAGTCGCTAATCTTGAGGAGCAGCGCCGTGATGTGCTCTCGCTGCTTACTGGAGGTGCTCCCCACACATGCAAAATTCCTCCAGAATTAAAAAATCTGCTCCACTAATTGTGGAACAAATTTTCCGCAACCCTCTTTGAGAATCCAGCTCTAAGTATTCTCCCATCTATTAAACAGATGGCAGATAAGATTGTAAACATATTTGCTTCATATTGAATAGATAGTTTCTGGCATAATACTAATTAACAAATTAAATGACTGACTCTCTGCATCACATTAGGAGTTAAAACCACTCTGTAAGTTTGTCTCGGGTAGTTATTTACTTTGACAACAGCATGCAGTGAGGAACCGCTGAACGTTTCCAGCAACATTATGCATGGAGTAGTTTTCTTTTTAAAACTCCATATTTTATTATAATTCATTTGACTTTCATTACAGTCACTCATTACAAAATGTATGTGCATTTAATCCATCTCCGAGGGCTGCATATTTTCCCATCCCATTCCCCGTCGTTGTGATGATGGCTTTGGTGTACGCGAGCGTGCACAGAACGAGGCATCGCTGCTCCCCGTTGTTCATATTTCAGGGGGGCGATTCTGGAGAGAGGACTCCGAATGTACTGTCTGTTGCGGGAGCGACGCTGTCTGGGACTGTTTCTGTGTAAGTCGCTTAAAGGAACATAGCTTCTTGCCATTCTGAGGCTTCATGATGCAAGTGAAATCAGTGCAAACAGATGAAGGCTTAGCCTGGGAGCACCTGTAAGGCTCAGCCTGTCTGCCCTGCTTTCTGGGCCCCAGTGAGCTCATCCATAAAATGGGAGCAAGGCCAGCGCACCGTCCTGGCAGGGCAGTGCGGAGACTCATTGGGGCACGGCCCCCCGGGAAGGTGCTCGCTCCAGAATGAAGCAGGGAACGTCTTGTTCGGTGAGGAAATGGGCAAATTATCTAGGACAATCTCTGTGCCTCAGAGCCACGTAGTTTGGGGGAAATTAATTTTTTGCCTGAATTACATTCAAGTTCCTCACCTCAGTTTATATGCTGAGAGGTAAAGATTATTAATTCTTTTCCCTCTTCTCCTCCTCCTTCTTCTTTTTTGTACATTTTTAAAATGAAGAAAAAAAAAGAAAGTTTTCCTTTACGAATCATAATTTGAAAAAGCCACATCCCAAGATGCTTGCCGCATAGGAGCAAATACAGAATAGGGACATGTAGTCAAGATGTACCATGAGAAGCGGCCACACCAAAATTGGCCCAAATGTTATTATTTCCCCTGGATTTAGCAGAGATGGGTGAACCAGTTACAACTAGTGATGATTTGGAGCAATGAATCAGGAGTAGACGATCTCAAGAAATAAACTGCATACATCATTTGACAGAAATAATCTGTTATGTACTGGGTGAAATGTGGCTCCAGGACATACAGAGGGAGGCCCAGAGTTTTACACACGGAGCTCCAAAGAGCAGCCATTTCTCTTTGGAGGTCAGTTGTGTCAACCGCCCGCAGTCCGTAGACATAGGATCGCTTGTGAGACACTTTCGTGGCTCACATAGAAAAGCAAACTCCAAATTATCTCACTGTCTCAAATTTCCTCAATCAAGTAAAAAGAGTCCATGTTCCAGACACTTCAGTGAATGTCACCATCACACATGCCTAGAATGCAAATGTGTCCATATTTTTATTTTCTGTTTTGGGTGTAGTTTTGAGTAAGAGTGGATCCTTTTAGGCCTGAGAATATTCTCCTTTCCCCACTCTGCGTGTCCCTAACTTGTAACAACAGAGTTTGCTGAGCAAGGGTTCCTAGAAAGTCCTTGGGTGACTGTGGAGGTGCGTGAGTGAGCAGTCCACATGCGTCCCCTGTACTTCAGGACCATGTCCCTGCAGCGGAAATTATAACTGAGCTCTTTACAAATCACTGCTTCCCCTCTTTCAATGCCAAATAGTTTAAGAAGACTTTCTACATATGTGACAATGACATTAAAACAACAATCTATGCACAGGTTGAAATGGAGATGACCTCTCCTGGTTTCGGGAAAGTCTTTAGAAAGTAGGACACAGTGCCTTGATTGGACCATGGAGGGGGCAAGGCGAGCTGGTGTAGCAGGAAGGGGAAAGGCACTAATGCTTCTGAGCCTACTCGGAGGAAACCGAGGTTGTCACGGGAACATGAGCGCCAAGACAGTCTGCAAATCCAGCTGTCCGTCCACAGCACGGCAGGCTCCATGCAGCACAGTGGGCAGACACAGAGGCTTCCAGTTCCACATCTGGATTTGGTCCTCAGTTATTCTGGGCGAACTTCGGTAATTCCCTAAATAAACCTGACCTCAAAATTCCTAAACAAGAGGAGAAGATGATCAATACTCTGTGTGTCATTGTCTGAAAGGGAGCAACACAGAACTGGGAAGCTCCCAGTTCTTCCCAACACAGAGCTGGGAAGCTCTGTGGTTTTCCATGTCTGTCCATTCAGAGGGTTTTTCTAATCAAATGTAGCTGGAGATTTCCTGTTTCGAGGATGCATTTGGGAAAGTCTGTGGGCAAATAGAGGCCAGGGGCTCCTTGCCTCCGCACTGATGATGTCATGTTGAGCCCCTCACAGAGCTCGCCAGAATCCCAAGGTGAACCTCGTCGGGTGGTCTCCATTTTTAATTTCAATCTAGTGAGTGTGCTCCCTCTCTGAACTAATGTGCTGTTAGTGTTGGGTTTTCACAAAGTGGGAGCAGGTCAGGTGTGACGGTTTGGGCTTTTTCACCTAGAGCAAGTGCTGGGGGAAGCAAGCTGTGGCCGCAGCTCTACCTGCATGGACCCTATGAATCTCCCTGGGAGACCCCCTGGTTCATGAGCTAAGTGCCTGAACCACCTGTGCTCATCTAGTTTCTTCCCCAAATGTTAGGGAAGCTGTCGTAAGAAGCACTTCATGTCTTGACAGGAAGGAGTGTGGTCTTGCTTGAGTGTGACGCCAGATGGACCATTATCCGCAGGTGACACAATGGACCCAACTCATCGTGATCTCCCATACAACCCACAGGATAGGCCTCAAGCTCTACTTCAACTCAACTTGAGAAAATGATAGGATGCAGAATTCCCTACATAAAAAGCTAACGTACGTAAAACAGAAATCATCCTCCCGAACACAAATCGTTGTGGCTACTGGGTGAGTCAAGTGCCTGTCAGCTATCTACACTGTAGGCCAAAGAATCATAAAGACCGAATTTCTATGATTTCAAATAATTGCTTCAGTTTTTAAACATCACATGAAAGGTCTAATAATTTGGGAGACTTTAAACACCCATAAAGTTAAAAAGAGTAGTTTGGAATCCATGAAATGTCTGTAAATGTTGATTATGGAGCATCCAGCGCATATTTGTTTATGAAGAAGCTCTGAAAGCAACAAAGATCTTTAGCCATAGGATCCCAGGAATAATAATATTTTCAAATGATTCTCTAATGACTTTTAAAGAATGTGATAAAATGAAGATTCATTAATTAGTAAAGAATTTAGAATTGTCCTTCAAATAATATTACTACTTGCAAGGTTTTATTGTATTTTTTAAATAAATAAAACAATTTCCTCAGGATAGGGTGACGTGTTTAGAAGTCTATTAAATTTTTAGAAATGATAAAGAGGCAGATAACATATTACCTTTGGGAAATAATTGACAGCTAATCAAAACTTCAAAGGAAAAATCCAAGTAAAATATGTCTATCAACCTAACTAGCTATCTGTCTATTCATAAGACATCATTTCCTGAGCGGAATCAGTATGAAACTATCAGATGTCAGCTTTGAGCTTATTATTAAGGACAACACTTAGGAATTCCACAGCTGCAGAAATGACAGGTGATGCCTTCAGATTTAAGATTCCTCTCCAAGCAATCAGGGGAGATCTCAAATCTAAGGGAAATAACGTGAGTGAGCCATTCTAATTCCTCATTATTTGCAGAGAACAGGAAGATACAAAAGAATCTACAGATACCATTTTAACGATGGGAAGACTAATTCAAGACAGAGGAATAATAAAACAATCACTTTACTCATTCCACCATAAAACTTTAAATAAGTTAAACTGAAATAATAAATAGAATAATAAAAATTCATATAATTAAGTAAACTTTTAAATGTAGACATTAATAAAACTGAGATCATTGGATCCTTTGGGTTGGTTTGAGGATGTTTGTTTAGGCTTGACATCACTACTCTAGATCTCCCTTGGAAACCAGATTGATTTTTCTTTACCCCAAGCAGACTTAGCCAAGACAGTTTCAACCTGTACTAAATATTCTTCTGCCCTTCATTATCTTTTGCAATTCACTGTACTTCCATAATCTTTGCATTAATCTTAATTAATACATAAATCTTAAAAGAGTGAAAAGAGCTCATTTTCTTTTTGCCGCAAGAAAATCGGTTCAGCACCCAGGATGAGCTGTAGCAGGTGGTTGTCACCCACAACCCTGACCCAGCAGACGGTGGTGAAGCAGTGCTGGCCAGGGCACGGCGGGTATTTGAGTGCACAGCCTGTGCTGTGGTCTGTCAAGGCTGATGGTACCGGAAACATGGAAAATTAACCACATCCAGAAGATGGGTCTGCCTGCTTACGGGGTACCTGTCCCTCCCCTCCCATCCTCTCCCCCAACCCCAACAGTGACAGGCAGGGAAATCTGTGGCCTCAGGTGGACTCTGAAGCTTTGAGCTTGGTACACAGATCTTGCATGGCTCCTGACACCCCTGGCCCTGGGCTTTGTACCTGTGGGTGACACGAGACAGGATGGCTCTGAGATCCCTGTCACTGCAGATGTGCTTAGGGTTGCTTGCCTACATTCAAACCCAAGGAGCGAGTTAGAGCAGAGCGAACGAGCAGGTGCCTGACCATGACCTAGAGGCCATGGACTTCTGTGGGGCCTGGGCTGGCCTTTCCTCCGGATGTGAGTGGCTGCTGGTTGTTTTCCTGTGGCACCTCTCATGTCAGGGAAGGAAGCTGCTCCTCTGCTCACAGTCTTTAAACTCCACTTTCAGGGAGTTCACAATGCAGTAGGGCCTTCATCCCCAGCAAAGGTGTCAAAGAAAAGAGAAACCAGAATTTGTTCCAAATCACCAAAAACTGCATCATGACTGTCCCTGGCAGGCGAATGTCTTGAAATTTTCAGAGACCAAAAACGCTGGCATGTTGTCTACACCCCACGGTAAAAATGGTGGGAGCCCAGTTTCTATTTGAATGTGGCTGATGATGGGCAGTGTGGAGCTATTGACGCTCTGGCTTTCACCCTCCATGGCCTGGGTATAACCTGATCAGCAAGCACCCCAGAGCAGCAGGGCCCCAACACCCATCCAGCACTCCGCACCATGTTGGTGAGCGAGCAGTGGCCTAAGCTCCTTCCCAGAGGATCACGTTTCCCACTTGGAAAGAGGCCACAGGTGCATCTAGCCCAAGTATCTGAACATACCGATCTTCACCATATTGCAAAACAGCCATCAACATCCTCAGAAGACTGGCGCCAAAGACACCCTCCGCAGTGCCGGCGACCTTTGCATGTCATTCCATGAAGTGTAACCTGTCACTTGGATCAGATGCATTCTTTTACATCGAAACCATATATGTTTACTCCAAAGCTTTCTTGTGTACACTAAAGGCAAAGCAAAAGTTAGCAAAAGGCATTTGCTAAGTTAAAGAATGCCAGATTCACGTCACTGTCATTAGCAGGTTTAAACAGGGAAGTTGTTATTTTCAGTCCTTATTTTCAGTAATGGGGTCATGTTTTTATTCACTTCTCAGAATCAAAACCTTTTCATCCTATTGAAATTGAAATTTGTGAGGTCATTGCAAATGCTATAAATTTAGATAAAAATAAAATTTACCATAAAATTATTTGTTTTGTTGAGATAATAAAAATACAAATTTTGGTTGAAAACAGCATTATGATAAAAAATAATATTCCTACTTACTAAATGCCAAAAGTGGGTTGTTGTGCATCATTCGTAATTACCTACAGAGAAGGGGTAGGAATCTACCAGTGGAAATAGAGGCTGTGTTCACAAGGATTTAACACTATTTTTTTTTTACACAATATAACTGAACTATGAAATGTTTATGAAGAAACTAATACTGAATATAAAAAATAGTTCACTATTTGTTCTCACTACCTATCCTCAATCAAACATAACACTTATTTGAGAATTAAAACACTCTTTTGAGTACAACCCTAGCATCCTATGATGAAATTGGGTATTTTCAAAATTATTTCTCCAGAGTTTTATTATAAACATTAGCAAATATTTATTTACTTAATCAAACCCTTTCATAAAACCTTTTCACAAAAAACTACTGCTTTTGAAGCTTTAGTGAGTTGCATTATTAACCTGCTCCTACCTCACCCCTTTCAAAAACTAAAAAATTTGCAAAGAAGAGACGTAGAAAAATATCCCCATAAAGCAAAGCAAGAACCAAACAGATTAAATGCCAAGAACTCAAAGAATGTGCAAGATTTAATTTTGAAATTCAATAATTGTGATTAGAATATCTCAATTTATAATAAATACTTTCCAAAGGACATTCTATTACTAATTAGATTCATTTATATCCTGAGTGCAGAAAGAATGACATTGACCTATAATTTTATGTTATCTGAATTTGGAAAAATGTATGAAGGAATCAGAAATAGAGTACCTTGATTTCAGAGCTTTTATTATATTTTGTTGTATTTATTGGGTTTTTTTTTTTTTGTCCCTGAATAAAGGGGAAAAGACAGTAAGTGAGAAAATAGAAGCTGAAATATGTACCTATTTCAATATAAAACAATAGAATTGAAAGCATGTTTTATTTAGCAGAGCTTACCAAGTATCCCAGTATTTATGAAGATTCTTTTCTGGAAAAAAAAATATATGGTTTATGGAAGAATCTATTGAAAATGTTAATAACTTCAAACTTACTAATCACAAAATTCCACTTCTGAAGAATAATTAAAAACAATTATATGAAAAATTTAAAACAGTGAGATCCTTCTGAATCTTCAGAATAATATGAAGACTTCAGTACAGAGACATGTATGCCTCAGAAATTGATGACTTCACGGACACATACAAAGACCATGAAATCATGCTGCTTCTGTAATTATACTGCTTACTTAACGTGTAAATAACTAATATAAACAGGAATTTTAAACAATTTGCTTAGCTTTTACAGATATACGCCTATTTGTTTCAGAAATAATTTCAGTTTTACAATGGTTTTGAATAAAGCTATTTTATAAATCTATCAATAAAACTAAATCAAATGGTCAATCAATATGTAAACACTTTAGTTACATAATTTTAGTTGTTTCTATCATTTCCGAACTCTGAACAATGTTCCTGTTTGGATGATAAATGTCACGGTCACGTACCTTTATACGAGACCGTGTTTAACAATATATTTAACAGAAAGCACCTGGACTTCTGTTTTCAGTTAGGATCCAGAGAGAAACAGGATGCTGCTGTTTCCACTCAAACCATGAGAATAATTTGGATAATCTACAAAACCATAGTTTTCAACACCCATCAAAGAGCTAAAGATGCATAGAAAACCACATTGGTTTTAACCTAGGAATTAATTAGACCTTTCTAAGCCAAAAAATAGCCACATCTTTCACTTCTCGGGGGGCTACAGGAGGAATGAGACTCCACCACATTTAGGGAATAAGGAGAAAGAGTGAAATTTCAAAGGGCTTTTATTGGCCATGTGTAGGCTGGCATGAAAGCTTAAAATCCCAGTATGCCTAAAATAACTGCTTTCCAAAACCAGGAGTGTGCTGCACAGAGAGCTCACCAAGGGAGCAGAAAAACGTCCGAGCAACACCAAACCCTGTCATTTAACTGGTATAACAGACCCCAGCTGCTGGGATCCACAGGGAGAGCAACTGGACCGTCAAGATGGGAGGAGGTCGTAGAGCTTTAGCACTTCCATCTCAAGCGGGATATGTTCATCTTGATCCTTCCTTCAAAACTACAGAAGCTGGTGTGGACCAAGACCTAAACAAAGCTAAGACAAATACAATCATGAATTTCAACTGCAGGGTCAGCAGACGAGACGCCCACTGCACCAGCCTCACACATAAAGGGCATGCTGTCTCCTGGGCGAATATTACTTATTTTAATCTCTACTGTTGTCTCATACACATGCCAGGCACACACTAACAAATTAAAAGACAAATGTAGAAGCAAGACAATGTCACCCATTGTCAGGAGAGAAAAGAGTCAATAGGAGAAGACAGAGAAATCCTGATAGGGCATTATAAGCTATGAACTTACGATACTATGATAGAGTGGGGGCCATGAACAGCATGTGTGAAAAGATGAACGAGTTCACTGGAGAGATTAAAAAAATAAACCATTTTTAAATATTTAGTAAATTTAGAAGACGGAGCATTACAAATTATCCAGACCAAAACAAAAAGAAGAAACGTCATCATCAAGGTCATTATGGGAAAGCTCAATGATAATAACACCAGGACCCAGATCCTGAGCTTTGCAAGCCAATACCACTGAATATAGGTCTAATCACAGATGCAGAGGACGGACATGAACAGGGCAGAGGAAATACTTAAAAAGAGAATGGTGATAATTTTTTCACATTGATGAAGGAAATCAACCTAGTGATCCAGAAAATCAACGAAAGACAATACAAATTTTAAAAAAAGCTCCATCTAGACACAACATATTCAAAGTATGAAAAACAAAGAAAATATGCTGAGAAGCAAAGTATTCTCACACTTTGCTTGATACAGAAGAAACTGGTTTCCTATCAGGGGAAAAAAAAAAAAAAGGAAACCAGAATTCTACATCCAGTGAAAATGACTTGTTTTTTCAGGTAAAAGAAAATTAGAAGAGTTCATGACTGCACACTTGTCTCAATAGGGATACTCCCATAAAATCTTCAGGCCAAAGGAAAACCACAGCAGATCTATAGGAAGAGACGAGAGCATGAGAATGGCAAGTAGAAGAATATTTTTCTTTGATTCTCTTAATTTTTTAAGTCACATGATCTTAAAACAAAAGTTTACTTTTTCCATCAATTAGAAGTCTGGATAGATAACGACAAGTAAAAGACATGTGTTGTAACCTTTAGAGGAACAGGTAGAAAAAAAAAGAACATAAAGACATGTAGTTAAAAAGCCAAAATAATTAGAACAGATGACTAAAAAATGTTCAGTTACTCCAAAGAAGACAGGAAAAATGAAACAAAGAAACACAAAGGCAGATGGCATTAATAGAAAAGCAAATATCATAATAAACCTAAATCAGACGGAACCACATTAAATGCATATGGAAGGCATAAAAGCAGTAAGAGACAGTTTGGGTGAGATGTGATAAAATATTTATATGAGGGTAGCTTTTTTGCCCTTTTTTACTTTAGTTTTTATGTTTAGGGGTGGCGTACCCCATTACAGTTTTGCTGACTTTCACATTTAGGTGTGTCTGTGTCAAGTTATGTCCTGTGTGTGTGTGTCAGGAAGGGTCGGGGTTCACTGCCCCCCTGTGAATATGCTGCTCCTCAGGTACCTGTTACTGATGGAGGCACCCCGCCTGCTGACCCGTGCGGAGCCTCTGCGGTTTGGAACTGTGTGTGTGCCGGCCTGCTGCAAACACAGACCTAATTTCTCCGGCCTATTGTTTCCTGAAGGATCAATACCATATTGTCCCCACCGCCATAAATTTCATTAATTTATGCTTTCTGGTGGAGTGACTGCTCATATTTTGATTTTATTTCTAGATATTGCAATGTTTTCTCTATTTCAATATTACTCCAAGAATTTAAAGTAATATGTTAATTCCTTTGACTTCACACTTACCATTCAGTTTATCAGTTTTCACACACACACACACACACACACACAAGTCTTGGAATATTAATTAGAATTGCATTGGATGCATAGATGAATCTGCAAAATACCGACAGCTTCAAGATATTATATGTTAAGATCCATGAACACAGAAACATCCTCTGTGTACTGAACCTCCCTTAGTATCTCTCGGGAATGCTTCAAATTTTTCAGGATACATGCTTTTCACAACTTTTGTTAGATTTATTCTGAGTATTTTTTTTTAAATTGACTTTTTACATAATATTGTTTTGAAATTTACTTTTCTGCTTGAATATTAGTAGGGTACAGAAATATAGTTGAATTTTATATGTTCCTTATATTCAGAAAGTTTTTTATTTTGTTAAAGATCTTATTTAGGGGCACCTGGGTGGCTCAGTTGGCGAAGCATCTGCCTTTGGCTCAGGTCATGATTTCAGGGTTCTGCTCAGTGGGGAGCCTGCTTCTCCCTCTCCCTCTGCCTGCTGCTCTGCCTACTTGTACTCTCTCTCTCAGTCAGATAAATAGATAAAATCCTTAAAAAATAGAAAAATAAAGAATAAAGATTTTAGATTTTATTTATTTGAGAGAGAACAGGGGGAGGGGCAGAAGGAAAAGCAGCTCCCCCACTGAGCAGGGAGCCTGACACAGGACTTGATCCCAGGACCCCTGGAGCATGACCTGAGCTGAAGGCAGATGCTTAACTGACTGAGCCACCTGGGCACCTGGAAAGTATTTTTCTATTCCTGGTTTTCTGAGAGTTTATCATGAACAGGTGCAGAATTTTCTAAAATGATTTTGGGCAGCCAATGAGACAGCCATATGCATTTTCCTCTTTATCCTTTTAATGGAATGATTTACTTTATTTAAAAGTTGTATAAACCTTGCCTTCTTGTATTTTCTTTTGGTTGTGGCATACTATTTTCTTATGTATTTTGCATTGGATTTGCTAGTATTTTGTTTAGAACTTTGATTTCTATGCTCATAAAGAGATACTAGTCTGTGATTTTTATTCATTTAATGTTTTTTTTTTCCAGATTTCCCACAACAGATCAGGAAAGCAAGGACTTCTGCTCTTACCACTTCTGTTTGACATTTTACCCAAAGAAATTGTCAAGAAAGAAAAAAACACATGGATTGGAAAGGAAAAAATAAAATCTTGTTTTTTGAAGATGCCATGAAACCTCAAAAAATTAAATTAAAAAAACTCCACCTGAATTAATATGTGGATTTATGTACATCTCAGCTACAAGGTCAATATATAATGCATTACAATAATTTCTACACATTACAATGAACAAAAATTTCAATTTTTTTTGAAATCGTAGTTTGCAATAGAATTCTAAATATCAAATACCTAGGAATCAATCTACATTGACAACTCCAAAACTTTGCTGAAAGAAGTTAAGAAAGTACACCATATTCATGGATTGGAAGACATGATATTATGAAGACATTTATTCCCCCGAATGAATCCAATGAGTTACTCAAGCCCATCAAAATCACAGCAGGAAAAAAAAAATCACAGCAGGCTTTCCAAGAAATTGATAACCCAATGTTAAAGTTTGTGTGGAAATACAAATGATGCAAAATAACCAAAATAAATGAAGGACTAGTTAAATGACTCACTCCAGCTGATTTCAGGTCTTGGTAGAAAGCTAGATTAATCAAAATGGTGTAATTTTTAGAGTTTTCTTAATATTATTCATGTACTAAGAGCTATATTAAAATACTGTGTAGGTCTACGCCTCTTGAAAACATAGTTTCAACTGAACTTTAGTTACTGAATAAACACATGCCATTAATTTTCCTAAAAAAAAAAGATAGTGTAATTATTTCTATAATCATAGATAACAGACCAAGAGAACAGATAACCATGAACTGGAGACAAACATATACAGCCAATTTATTTCAAGCAATGTGCCAAGATAATTCAAAGAAGAAAGGAAAATCTTGGGACAAGTAAACAGACATACGTGGAAAGTGAATTTAATGTATCACATCACTTCACACACAGAATTAATTTGTAATGGACTTAAATACAAAAAGTAGACCCATGAATCTTCACAAACTCAAGGAGGACAAATATCCCTTATATGGGAAAAAACAAGCACTGATTATAAAAGGGAAAATTTGATTTAATCAAAAGATGCTGTTAGAAAACAAAACAAAACAAAAACAAAAACACAGACCGGGAAAAATATTTCCAAAACATGTATTTTGTTGCATATACTTTTACTGAGGATATATAAAGCCATTGAATCAGAAATAGGAGAAAAACAACACAGTTTTTCAAAATGGGTAGTAAAAGTCATATCAGAAAAGGAGATATGAGGATGGCACATAAGCTCATGGAATACGCTCGATGTTATTAGTCATCAGGAAAATGTGAATCAGAAACCATTTCATCTGTGTCTAGGATGGGAAAACACTACCTGATACAAGAGACTCTGTTGAGGATGAGTGTTCCAGGCTGAAATATGTTTCATAGTTTCCTGTGTTGAAGTCCTAACCCCAAGACCTCAGAATGTGACTGTGTCTGGAAGTAATTAGCCTTTAAAGAGAAGAGTAAGTTAAAATGAGGTCATTAGGGTGGCCCTAAGGCATGTCACTGGTGTCCTCATAAGAAGGGGACATTTGCACACTTGGATATACCAGGGATATCTACACACAGAGGACACGGATATCTACCGTGTGAGGATTCAGCAAGAAAATGGGCATCTGCAAGCCAAGTAGACAGTCCTCAATGCGCCGACTGGTGACCTCCACCCTGTGACCAGCAATCCCACCCTTCAGGCGTTCACTTAGCCAAGGCAGGTGCATTTACACATGCCCACCATGAGCCAATGCAATGTTTGACCCACAATACAAGGTAAGAAGCTGTGCTTTGAAGAGGCGCGTGGGAGGCTGGATGCCTGACACTGCAGAGCATGTAAAGCAAAGAGTCAAGAACTTGTGCATCAGATGAAGTTTGCTTCACACAAAGGGAGCATATAGAGATCAACTTACGCAGAAGCCGGTGTTTCCTGAGGCTGGCATGGGGTTCTGGAAGCCCATTAAATGCCCTCTGTAATCCCACTACTACTTGTCAGAAACATATCGCTGCGAATGCTCAGGCTGCTGAGCGCATGATGTACCTACTTGCTTTTCAGAGGACGGTGTCAGTAGTCACATGAGCTGACACTGGGGAGTAAGCAGAATGTTGCTTTGCTCAGGACTGAATTCCAGGGCCTGATATACATCACCATGCCAGGTATGTGTTGACTAACTCATGCCCGAGATTTCCTTGGAACCTGGCACACTCTACTGTGCGCAGATGAGAGAACACACGAACACGGACAATTGCTGGGAACGGCACCAGACCAAGAAACCGGGCTTGCTAGCTTGAGGTCTGCTCTGAGACCACAGGCCAATCCTCTCCTCTCTCTGGAGGTCTGAGATCCTCAAAACAATGAGATTGCCTAGGGGACCTTCATGGTCCCTTCCCATCAGGCCTTGAGATTCTCAGAGGAGAGGGTTGGTCCCTAAGCTGCAGGAGAAAGAAACAATTTCAAGCTCAAGTGCGAGGGATACCATACCTTGGTAATAATCACTGCAGACCTTTGTGCGAAGTGGCCTCCCCAGGGTGCTGCCAGGAATCCCAAAACATGTTAAAATATTGCCCCTGTCATCTTTCTATAGCATGTGGCTGCTGTGGAGAGCACAAGGGCCCTGGAACCATGACCTGTGCCCTGGCAAGTCTCAAATCTCTGACCTTTGAAGAGAACTGCCCTGAAAAACTGGGTGAGTGCTTCCTCTCCTCACCCTCCTGACCTCAGAGGGGCGATGCTGCTTACAGACCCTCAGTCCTGAAGACCCTGAAGGGAAATCCATATCTCCCCAGCCCCCGCATGTGGCTAGAGAGCCCTCACATAGAGCAGCTGCCTCGTCTTCACCTTGTTCAGGGCCTGCGATCCCAGCTGAGCCTCCTGCGGCCACATTGATCCCTCAGCCACTCCCGGACACCAGGTGGCCCATGCTGGCCCCAGACCATGGGGGCAGCACAGTGGGGGCCCCAGCCTCGCTGCTTGGAGCACATGCAGTCTGGGCATCACAGGCCCCAGACTGTAGCTGCGATCAATGCCGCAGCAGGAGCCTTCATTCTCTCTGTGATGCTTTGAACATGAGTAACGGGAAGAGCAGACTGAGGAGGAAAAACGGATTCTGGAGCCGCATGAGAGGACAGACTGAGCTTCAGAAGGTCCAGGCTGGGCTCCATCCAGGCTTCTTGCCTCTCTGTCCAGGGTCCCTCCTGTCCCTGCCTGCCCCCCCTCCCCCCCGGCTGGCCAGGTGTCACGCCTCGGCCCTGCAGATGCTGAGCGGGGAGGGATGCTGAAAGCCGCCCGTGATGTTTCAATTCATCCGTGCACTGCACCAGGAGCCAGCCGTGGCTTTGCAGCGTCCACGGTGGAGCAGAAGCAGGTTCCCAGAAGCTTATCTGAGATGCTCGCGTTGCTACAGCAGCACAGCGAGCTGGAGAATGAAAAGACATCGTCTCGGTGGAAGGAGAGCACGCACAAGCCCTGGGAGGGTGTGTCTGTGCGTGCTTAATCAGTTTCTGCACATCTGTCTTCACACAGTTGGACTCCTTCACAAAAGTCACCCTAACTACCTTAACATATGTAGAACCAAATTAAAATTACTTTATCAATCTTGCATTTTCAGCTTTCCCATCTTTGGTGTTATTTTCCATCCATGTGTTTCATTATTTCAGTACACTTGTCTCATCTCCCTAGCTGAGAGAAATAAGCCAGGAGAAGCCAAGTGAAATTGGGGTTGGGATGGGGAGACAGGAGAGGAAAGGGAGAAATCAGATTTGTACATAAGCCAGGCTTCCATCCAGGCTCTGATCTGCAGGCTCTGCAATGTTCCTGGAGTCAACCGTTTTTCTTTCTCTTTCATGTTGGACAATATATATATATATATTTTTTTTTTCTGAATTGTTTCCTCCCAAAAAAAATTATTTTGGGGCAAAAGTGAGATTTTGGGAAATAGTATAAAAAGGAACACTTTCTTATACATGACAATCATCTTTTCCAAGCACTGACACAGCCCCTGTATGATTTTGTAAACACCCTCAGTGCATGTGCTTTTGCAACATTCCCTTTAAAGGGTCAAGAAGAGCCACATGATGCTGGGTTAGTGGCCAGCAGTCATGCCTGAGAGAACCAGGGCAGGATGCAAGAAAGCAAAGAACGCTGGAGGAATACAATTCTCAAAAATACTTGATAGGAGGAACACAGAAATTAAAATAAATGCAAGGCTGACAAAGGATACAAACTTGTCTCGCAAATTTCTATAGGATTAATTTCCTGAATCGTAAGCATCTTATCATTTGTGATACAGAAATTCACCATTATCTTCGCTCATATTTTTTTTCTTTCAAATTTCACATGCAAGGCTAAGGTGTGTTTTATTCCAGTTATTCCTTTCATGATATCAAAACCCTGTGTGGGGTCAGTGAAAGCATAAATAAGCCAGACACAAAGGTCTGTCAATACATGGCCACGTGATCACCACCACCAGCATCCTGCACACGTGGGTCTTCTCTGTGTGAGTTTCCTGGCCTTTCAGGGCATATGTTAAATTGCTCAACAACTGTGTGGCTAGCGGGGCCTAAGTAATGCCTTCAGGGGACTAAATCGTACCTTTTAAGATCTCAAGTTGAAAGAATCAGCAGAAAATCAAAAGTGAGAAGGAATATGGTACTCCTTTTGGAGACGTTTATTTTAATTTGATAGCAAACGACTTTCAAAGTGTGTCCAAGAAACGACTTTCACTCCGCATTTCTGTTGTTGCAAGAGGATCTCTCATCATCTCAGTTCTGCTACCTGACGCGGCATCCAGGGCCGCCGCTGGTTCCCGAATGGATGTTCCCGAATGGATCGTCGCCACCACCGTCGCTTCCTGTCTGTCCTGCAGGCCAGCGCTTGGTCAGCGCCTGCGGTGCTCCTGTGCGTGCTCTGGCTCGAGTCGTCGGGGGGACCCAACAGGTGCAGGGACGCGACTGCGGTAGCTGCAGAACCGGAGCTGCAGGATCCGGGAATTGGCTAGACATTATCCAAATTGTTTCCGAAGTGACTGTGCCAATTGACATTCTTACCAGCGGAGCCAAAGGGCTCTCAAGGATCCATCCTCACCAACAAGTAGTATTGTCAGACTTTTTAACTTTTGCCAATCTGGTGGGTGCAAATGGTATCTCATTATTGTTTTAATTTGCATTTCTCAGATTACTAATGAGGTTAAGCATCTGTTCATGTGTTTATTTGCCATATTTTTTCCTCTGCTGTGAACCTATTAGGTTGTTTGCCTTTTTATTACTGATTTGGCGAAGTTTTTTTTAAAAAATATATTTCGATGATTAATCCTTTGTTAGTTAAATGTCTTGCCAGTCTGTAGTCCCAGTTTATGGCTTTTTTTTTTTTTTTTTCATTTTTCCTTGTGTATTTTGAGACACAGGAGTTCTTAATTTAATGTAGTTGACTTTCTGGCTTCGTTTTCTGGGTTTTTTTTTTTTTTTTTTTCTTTCCTTCAAGGTTTGTTTTCTGTGACTAGCTTAATACCTTTCTCCCCGTGTCAAGGTTGTAAAATTATTATACTGATTTTTCTTGTGAGAGCTTTAAAGTTTTGTGATCCATACTGATGTTCTCAGTGCAGGACTAGGTTGGGTCAAGTTTACCCATGAGGTGTGGGGAGGGGCAGGGGGGACAATTTCATTCCCCCCTGTGGATAACCAATTTTCTAATACCAAGGATTAAATAGTCCATTTCTACGCGCTCCTTTGTCAAGCTACCTTCTTCTGTGTCCGAGAGCACTTTTCAAAGAGTTAAAAGCATTTTTTACAGATGTGTCCAGTGAGCATTTGTCCAAGATATAATACATCTTTAGGAAGGGAGCCAGAAAGGGCACAGCTGGTTGAGGAGGAGATGTAAGGACCTGTGCAGACCTAGTCCCTGCAACATCATGTTAGGGGAATGCGGTTAAGTTAGATGCACACGGTTCTCATCTCACAGGGCCCCCGACCTTCACATTGGGAGTCTTCCTCTGGGCACAGAAATCACTGCTTTTCCTTTGAGACAAAATCATTTGTGCTGTGTCAGTTTGCTGCACACGTGACAGGCAAACAGCCTGAGTCCCAGGCAGGAGAGGCAGTCCCTCCGAGGAAGCTCTACCCCCCTGGAAGCGCCAAGGCCGACACTGGGCCGCTGTGTGAGCTGGGGCTCCTCGGACGAGCCTGGGGTCACAGGAGGGCCTGGGCCAGCTCCCCGGGTTCCTGCTTGTGGCCTGAGGCCTGGGAATCAGCATTATAAGCTTGGGGAGCCCAAAGCTGTCCCTCTGGGAAGCCTACCTGGTGTGACTTCGAGGAGACAGGCAGGCATCCCTTGGTCCTGAGTCCAACACCGAGATGACATGTCGGTACCTTCCTGGGCCCCAGGGCCTGCTGTGCCCTCCTGGGCTGAGCCCAGTGCCTGCGGCCCTCTGCGGCCCTCCGCGGCCCTCAGCGGCCTTCCGAGACCCTCCACGGCCCTCCACCACCCTCCCCACCTCCTCTTTGGCCCTCCACCGCACTCTGCAGCCCTCCCTGCCCCTCCCCACCCCTCCCCAGCCCAGCCCACCTGTTATGTTGGAGCATGTGACAGTGACTGGGTCTTCTTCACATTTTCTTCCCTACAGATTATAGAGTCTGCTTGCAAAAGTCCTTATCAGGGTGGGGGACAGCAGTGGCATGAAAATTTACATAAATTTGGGAGGAAGTGACATCTTTTTTTCCCTCAGTGTTCTGATTTCTGAGCAAGGCAATCTTTTCATGCATTTAGCTCTTTGTTAGCACCTTTCAACGAAGCTCTGCTATTTTCTCTACGGTTTTGCCCATATTTTGCTAGATTTATTCCAAGGTATTTTGTTTGGTTATTTGAAAGAACACCTTTGTATATGAAGCCTACACTGAAATGCTTATTCCCTTTCTATTTATTGTGAGAACTAGAATATTCAAATTTACTTCTCATTTTGACTTTCAGCTTCTTTTTTAAAACATAGTTTTCTATTGTTGCTTTCTTAATTTCTGCCTCCCTCTCTGTCTCTCTCTCCCTCCTCCCCCTCCCTCCTTCTCCCTCTCTCTCTCTCCCTCCCATTATCTCTCTTTCTTTCTCTCAGTAATTTGGAAGTCAGGTACTGTGCACTCATTTCTCTTCCTTTAGGAACAATTCCAAAAAACTTACAGTGCCTTTTGAACATTCTGAGGACTACAGTTATTTTGCTTTACTCTCCTTTTCAACAGTATAAGAATCTTATGAATGTATTTGCCATTGTTAATATAAATTTAATTTCTATAAAATTCTGCAACCATACAAATTAAATATTTTCATTGTTGTTTTATATCACCAAAGTGTATCAGACGTGTCTGTGGTCTTCCTGAAGAGCACCCTCAAAAGCTCCATTTGTGAGGGTTTGTTACACTTTTGTAGTTAGAAAATTCTAGATTGATAGAATTTTTTTATTATAAATGTCTTTGATATAATGTATTTCTTTTTTTAAATTTATTTATCCCTTTGGAGTGGTATTGTACCTCTTGAATGTGAGAACTTTTGTCTTTTGTCAATTCTGAGAAATCGCCAACCCTTATCACTTGGTATTTGTTTGTTGGTTTGTTTTACCTCCTACCAGATGATGATTAAAAATCATTGATATCTCTGTATCCTCTGCATCAATAATGTCACATATCTTCCCATCTTTCTATCCCTGTGCTGTGGTGGTTTTCTCAACTCTATATTCTAATTCTCAAATTCTCTCTCCAGTTGGATCATAATGTGCTGTTGAATCAATCCACTGAGTCTTTAATTCCAAATAGCAAATATTTTCCTTTTAGTGTAATTTTAAAAAATCTATCTGTTGTTTTGTGCATTCTTTCATGTCTTTTTCATACTCTGATCAATACCCTTACCAATTTTTTACACTAATAAACTTCATTTTGTAGAATAGTTTAAGATTACCGGAACACTGGACAGATACTGCAGAGAAGTAGTGTGTGCTTCCTTGCCTCCAAACACACACGTGTTTCCTCTAGGATTAACATCTTCTGGTGCCCTCAGCTGATGAGTCAATCCTGGTGCTGTACAGTCAATGGACAGAGTTGTAATGGACATGTATGTATGATTATGATGTCATCCAAAACAGTTTCACTGCCCTAAAAATCACTTGTATTCCACCTACACATCCACTCTGGCCAATCCCACAAACCCAGACAGCTACTGGTCTTTTCACTGCCTCAATGTTTTTGTTTTCCACAGTGTCATAAAGTTGGAATCACACAATATGTAGTCTTTTCAGATTGGTTCTTTCACATGGTAACATGCATTCGAGGTTCCTCCATGTCTTTTCATGGCTTGACAGCTCATTTCTTTGCAGCACAGCCTATCTGATTGGATGGATGGACCAGGGTTTATTTATCTGCTCACCTTGGGTGTTTCCACATTTTGGGAATTATTAATAAAGCTGCTAAAAACATCTGTTTGGGGGTTTTATGTGGATGTATTTTCAACTCTTTGGGGTAAATACCAAAGAGCGCATTTGCTAGACCTTATAATGAGTATATTTAGTTTTGGAAGAAACCAGCAACCTGTCTGCTAAAAAGGCTGTGCCATCCTGTATCCCCACCAGCCATGATCGGAGTTCCCACTGCGACACATGTTTGCCAGCATTTGGTGTTGGTGTTCTGGATTCTGGCCTTTCTGGTAGATGCATAGGGGTGTCCCATTGTTATAATTTGCAACTCCCTGACGACAAATGGTGTGGAGCTTCACATGATATACTGACTTGCCATCTGTACATCTTCTTTGCTGAGGTGTTCAGATCCTTTTTTTAAAAAGATTTTATTTATTCATTCATGAGAGACACAGAGAGAGGCAGAGACACAGGGAGAGGGAGAAGCAGGCTCCCTGAAGAGAGCCCAATGTGGGATTTGATCCCAGGACCTTGGGATCACCACCTGAGCTGAAGGCAGATGCTCAACCACTGAGCCCCCTAGGTGCCCCAAGGTGTTCAGGTCTTTGGCTCATTTTCTAATCAGGTTCTTTATTCTCTCAGTGTTGAGTTTCATGTGTGTTTTATACATTCTAGACACCAGTGTTTTATGATATGTGAATTCTGCAAATATTTTGCCCAGTCTGTGGCTTGTTTTTCCATTTTCTTAAACATCTTTCACATAGCAAAGGTTTTTAATTTTAGTTAAATGAACTTCATATTTCTTTCATAGACCATGCCTTTGATGTTGTATCTAAAAAGTCACCAGCAAACCCAAGACCACCTGACCATCTCCTGTTTCTCTCCTGGGATTTTATAGTTGTGCATTATGTCACATTTGGGTCTATAATCCATTTTCAGTTCATTCTGGTGAAGTATGTGAGTTCTTTATATAGTTTCATTTTTTTTGCATGTGGCTGTCCAGTGGTACCAGCACCAATTGTTGAAAAGATGATCTTTGCTCCATTACGCTGCCTTTGCTCCTTTGCCAAGATTAGTATATTGTGTGTACATGGGTCTATTTCTAGGCTCCATTCTGGCCCATTGATGGATTTGTCTGTTCTTTGGCCAGCTCCACAGTGTTGTGATCACTGAAGTTGTGTAGTGGGTCCTGATGTTGGGTAATGTCAGTTCTACTTTACTCTTCTCCCGTTAATTTTTTTAAAGATTTTATTTGCTTATTTCACAGAGAGAGAGCAAGAGAGAGAACATGAGCAGGGGTCTAGCAGAAGGAGAAGCAAACTCCCTGCTAAGCAGGGAGCCAGATATAGGGCTCGATCCCAGGACCCGGGGACAAACGCTTCACCAACTGAGCCATTAAATTTTAAAAGCACATTAGGCAAATATATATATATGTGTGTGTGTGTGTGTATACATCTATGTGTAAGTCTATGTATATGCACACACATAATAAATATTGTATAAAAAAACTGCCAAAATCTGTAGAGAAGCCATCTCTGTGGTTGTTCCTGGTGGTTTTTGCTTTAATCTTACAATTTTTAAAAAAATTCAATGCACGTTTCTTAAATGCTTTCTGTGAAAATTCTCTGAAGCCTAATTTTAAGGTGTTTCCTTCAGAAAAGATTTGAGTTTAATTCTACAAGTTGAAATACAAGACCCTATGTAAGGAAATTTCTAGAAGGGCCATTTAAGGTCACTGTGCATGAAGGATAGCTTGAGGTGGTTTTTCAGGAGATATTTTTTTACTTTCTTCAAATAAACCTAAGATACAACTTTGCTTATTATCACATTCCATGGGGCAGGTATAGAGCCAAATAAAAATACAAGATACCCATTTAATTTGGATTTCATATGAACAATGAATAAATTTTAATATACATATTTTATAGGACATGTTTACACTAAAAGTTATTGACTTATCTGAAATCCTCATTTCAGATAACTGGGCATCCTGTACTTTATCACTAAGTTTGGTAGCTCTGGTAAGTGTACTATTTAAAATAGCTCATCCTCTCACTCAGGGCGTTCCAATTCCAAACATTTAGGTTCTTGATCCATTTTAAGTAAACTTCTTTTTTTTTTTTTTTTTTTTATTTATTTATGATAGTCACAGAGAGAGAGAGAGAGGCAGAGACACAGGCGGAGGGAGAAGCAGGCTCCATGCACCGGGAGCCTGACGTGGGATTCGATCCCGGGTCTCCAGGATTGCGCCCCGGGCCAAAGGCAGGCGCCAAACCGCTGCGCCACCCAGGGATCCCCATTTTAAGTAAACTTCTATAGATGGTGTTGGATCAGGTGCCACTTTGCTTTTTCATTTATGGATAAACAGTTTTTCCAAGACTATTTATTAAAGAAAGTGTCCTTTCCCTCCCAAATGGTCTCAATACATTTGTTGAAAAAACTTTGACCACATATGCTAGAATTTGTTCCTGGGCTATTTTAGTCCTTCGATGTATACGTCTAGCTTTATACCAGAAACACAGTGTTTTCATTTCTGTAGCTTTGTCATAAGTTTTGAAATCAGGGTATGGGAGCCCTCCACCTGTTCTTTATTAAAGCTATTTGGCTTATCCACAGTCCCCTGAGAGTCCATACCAATTTCAGTGTGGATTTTCCCATTTATGCAAAAAAAAAAAAAAAGCAAGAAAGCACTTTTTCATTAGAGATTTTAATAAGAATTGCATTAGATCTGCAGATCCCTGTGAGCAGCAGAGATTCAGACATGAAGTCTTCCAATCCAGGAGCTCAGGATGCCTTCCCTCATCTTTGAATATTCTTCAGCTCTTTTCACAAGTTTTCCTGCAGCAGATCTTCACCTCCTTGGTTAGGTCTATTCCTAACTACTCTATTCTTTCTATATTATCGTAAATGGAATTATTTGCCTAATTTCCTTTCAGGGATTGTTCTCTGTTAGTGTTTAGAATGCAACGGAATTTTCTGTGTGAATTTCATGTCTCACAACTTTGTGTATGCACTCCTCAGCCCTAATAGGTGTGTGTGTGTGTGTGTGTGTGTGTGTGTAATCTTTTAAGATTTTCTTTTTATTTTTAAATTATACCAGTTTACTTCTCCTTTAAGAATGTTCATGCTTAGCAAAAATCCGTACATGTTTCAGGGTATGTTCCATTCTTAGTTTCTTTCAAAATTCATATAGCAAATCATTTACTGTTTTCCTTAATTTTTAAATTATTTTATTTTATTTTGTTTTTTTTAATTTAAATTCAATTTGCCAATATATAGTATAATCCCCAGTGCTCATCCCATCACGTGCCCTCCTCAGTGCCCATCACCCAGTCACCCCATCCCCCCACCCACCTCCCCTTCCACAACCCTTTGTGAGTTTCCCAGAGTTAGGAGTCTCTCATGGTTTGTCTCCCTCTCTGATTTTTTCCCCACTCAGTTCCCCTCATTTCCCTTATAATCCCTTTCACTATTTCTTATATTTCACATATGACTGAGACCATATGATGATTGTCCTTCTCCAATTGACTCACTTCACTCAGCAACATACCCTCCAGTTCCATCCACGTTGAAGCAAATGGTGGGTATTCATCTTAACCTTTAAGATTTTCTACAAGAAAAATCATTTTATCTGCAAACCTAGATAGTTTTGCTTAAAACCACGCATATTTTAAAAAGATTTTATTTATTTATTTACTTAATAAATTAAGAGAGAGAGCACTAGCAGGGGGAGGAGCAGAGGGAGACCAGACTCCCCATTGAGCAGGGAGCCTGCAGGACTTGATTCCAGGACCCTGAGACCATGACTTGAGCTGAAGGCAGACACTTAGCCAACTGAATCACCCAGGTGCCCCAAAACACAGACTTTTTTAACGTGTAAATTTAAAGACCGTGTAAACTAATTGTGAAAATTAGAAAAAAAAGAATTAATAATCTTGTTGCACCAAATAATTCCTGTCCTACCATTGGAATAAGGAAAAGAATGAAGACCCAAATCACAAGCTACCTTGAAACCAAAGAGCAGGAGCCAGGACTGCACTTACTAGGGAGATGTGGGGCGCTGCCCAAGCTCTCCAGCATTGCTATCGACAAGGACAAGAAAACCAATCTAAAAGGAAATGTAGATTCATGTTGGGAAGCTAGAAAAAGAAAAGCTAAGCCAACCAAAAGAGACTAGGAAGTGACTTAAATAAAGATTAAAAACTGGAATCAATAAAGATTAAAGATTGAACTAATAAAATAGGCAGGAAACAAAGTAGAGAAACAGATACATCTTATACACGGTGTTCTTTTCATCAGAGCAATAATACAATTAAAGCGTATGCGAACCCAAGTAAGGAGCAAATGTGCAATCTTAAGGGTATAGAAACATAATACACGCACAAAAGAGTTAAAATAATTAGAAGCAAATATTAGCTATAGCCCTGGGAAAATAACTGAAGAAACATGGAGAAGGTAAATAATCCTCTCCTGAAACACACGTAAGAAACATGATCCAAGAAGAATTAGAAAATGTGAGTACAGTGTTATCAGAGAAAGATTGAAAAGATGTTAAAGACGGGCCTTAAAAGAGGTAAAATGTTAAATTGTTTCAGATTTTAACATTTAAGTAACAGATGAATCCAGTGTTAAACTATTCAAGAACAACAACAACAAAGACATAAATTTTCTCCAGATCATTTTGGGAAAACAGAACAAATTATTACCAAACCTGATAGAGAAAAATGAATATCACAGACCAACATTAAACATTAATATAGCAGCAAAAATCTAAATAAAATATTACTAATTAAAATCTAAGTAAAACTAACCAAAGAATCACTAATTGTGATCCAAAGTAATATTTACACCAAAATGCGGGACAGTGAAAAATCAGGAAAAATAACAAAATAGTTAGTAAACTATTTTGATCTAGTAAGATCAACACATTAAAGATGGAGTCTCACATGGGCTTTCATAAACACCTCAAACACTGGAAAACATTTCTAATGATGGAGGGAAAAAACCTTTGGAAAAACAGTCATAGAGGGAAACTAAAAATATAAAGTATCTTTAGCAAAAATCAACAGGAAAAAACAGTTTTAAATGTCAATTTGTGAAAGTCATTTACATTAAAATCGAGAGCAGTAGAGAGGCACTTCCCACTGGCCTCTACTTAATGCAGTATAACAGAGAGCTGAAAACATGAACAGAAAATCCAAAAATATCTCATTTTTAAAAAGTAACAAAAAATGTCCAGTACCTAATTTGATCATGATAACTACGTAGAAATCAATATAGAAGCAATCACTGAAAATGTTATACACATATTTATTAAATTACATTTAAAATTGGTTTAAAAAATTAGAAATAATTTAAACAACAAAGGTAATCATTTCTTCCTAAGCTTATCTTGGCTGAGTTTCCCACATTTTCCTCTCTCTCTTTTTTTTTTTTTTTTTTTTTAACACACTTGATAGCTTTGTGGACAATGGATCAAGTATTTTGAAGAATGATTCTCAGTAGGGATTTTTTTGTGTATGTTTTTGGTTTTGTTTGTTCTTGCCCAGGACCAGACTGGGGTTGTGGGTTGTGAGGAGGAAGATCACAGAGGTGAAGTGCCATTTCCATCTCATCAGAGTGGGGGTGCATCTGGGCAGCAGGGCTCCGCCAGGTGTCTGCCTCAATCTCTTGGCTGAGGTCCGGTCCCTTGGTTTTCTCCATGGTGCAGTCACCCATGTCCCTGGTTTGGTGCTGTGTTTATAAGGAGGAAGACACTTGGTAGTGCACGGACCACGCTCATTTGTGATCTGTTACCTGCTCCCTGAGGTCTCTATTCAGACATTTTGACAACGGTATAGGAGTCTGTATTTTTACCATTTATTTTTAAGAATTCTTTGTATATTTTGGATATGAGTCCTTTATCAAAGACTTCTTATTTTATCTGCAGCTGGTGTTTTAATTCTCTTGTCTGTTTATTTGACAAAGCAGAAGTTTTTATTTTAAAAATTCCCACTTACCTACGTTAACTACATTTGAATAAAAACTCTCCTGTTGAGTGAATTTTGGCAAAAGTGTAATGTCTTTGTATAGATGATGATGATGATGATGATGATGATAGATGGGTATCTATATTCCCACCACTATTTGTTGAAGAAACTATCCTGACTCAACTAAACTGATTTTCCTTCTCGGTCAAACATCAACTGACTATATTCGTGTGGCTCCATTTCTGGGTTTTCAGTTCTGTTCTCTTGATGTGTGTCAAGAATATTGTCTCAATGCCATCCTATTTTTATTACTCTAGCTCTTGAGAAAACATTGAAAGAGTTTTCCAACTTTGTTCTTCAGTATTATGTCAGCTCTTCTGGATCTTTTGTCGTTCTTTTTTTTTTTAAGATTTTATTTATTTACTCATGACACACACACACACACACACACACACACACACACACAAACACACAGAGGCGCAGAGACGCAGGCAGAGGGAGAAGCAGGCTCCATGCAGGGAACCTGATGTGGGACTCCCTCCCGGGTCTCCAGGATCATGCCCCGGGGCCGAACGCGGCGCTAAACTACTGAGCTACCGGGGCTGCCCTGTCATTAATTCTTTTTAAATGAAGACTTTATTTTTTAGAGCAGTTTTAGGTTCACAACAAAATTGAGGGGAAGGAAGAGATTTCCTATGCCCCCCTACAGGCACAGACATCCCCATCATCAGCATCTCCACCAGTGGACACCTGATGGGGATGGTGGTTGAGCATTCGACTCTTGGTTTCAGTTGAGGCCATGATCTCAGGGTCTTGAGATAGAACCCTGTGTTAGGTTATACACTCAGCATGGAGCCTGCTTGTCTCTCTCTATTCCCTTCTCCCCCTCCCTCCAATAATAAACAAATAAAATCTTAAAAAAAAAAATCCACACCAAACTGGTACGTTTGTTGTAATGGATGGACCCACCTGGACATATGATTGTTACCCAAGTCCATAGATTACACCAAGACTCACTAATGTACAATGTCATGTATCCACCATGATGGTCTCATACAGAGCAGTTTCACTGCCCTAAAAATCCTCTGTGCTCCACCTGTTCATCCCTACTTCCCTTTAAGCCCTGGCGACCACTGATCCTCTTACTTTCTCCACAGTTTGCCTTTTCCAGCATGTCACATATTTGAGATCAGACAGCATGTGGTGGTTGGGAATATGCATTGAAGGCTCCGCCATGTCTTCCATGGCTGGGTAGCTCACTCCTTTTTACTGTTGAATAACATCCATTTGTGGTCTGGATGGGTTTAATAAATCTATTCACCTCCTGAAGGCCATCCTAGTTGTTTCCAGGTTTAAGCAATTATTAATAAAGCTACCATAAACATCTCTGAACAGGCTCTTGTGTGAGTACAGTTTCTAATTCCTTTGGATAAAATCAAAAAGCGAAATTGCTGGATCTCACAGTAAGAATATGTTGAGTTTTGTGAGAAACTGTAAACCATCTTCTGCAGCAGTGGCACCATGCTGCACCCCCTCCAGAAGGGAGTGTGGGTTCTGCTGCTCCCCCGTCCCCGTCAGCACTGGGCACTGTCAGCACTCTGGGTCTGGGCCGTTCCCGTAGGGGTGCAGCGGTGTCTCGTCATGGTTTGATTTTGCAACTCCCTGGTAACATACGATGTGGAATATATTTTCATATGCTTTCTTCCTATCTGCACACCTTCTTTGCTGCACTCTCCATTAAGGTCTTTGGCACACTTTTTAATCTAATTGTTTTCTTATTGTTGAGTTTTAAGAGCATTTTGTATATTTGGATAACTGCCCTTTATCTGATGTGTTTTTTGTAAATATTCTCTCCCAGTCTGTGCCTTGTCTTCTCATTCTTTTGACATTGTCTTTTTCAGAGCAATTTTTAATTTTAATGAATTTACCAGTTCTTTCCTTCACAGGTTGCTTATAAAAAGCCATCGCCACACCCAAGGTTACCTGAAGTTTGTCCTTTGTGATCTCTAGGAATTTTATAGTTTTGCAGTTTATGTCTAGGTATTGGATCCATTTTGAGTTCATTTGTGTGAAGATTATGAGGTCTGTATCTAAATTTACCCTTCTGCATGGGGCTGTCCAGGGGTACCAACATCAAAGCACTCCATCCACTTCCCTAATACCAGTGTGTGTCCTCACCCCACCAAGCTCTCTGCCTTCACGCTATGTGCCCCCTCCATGTGGCTGCTCGGCGTGTGCTTGTTCCAATCTCATAGTCTTTGGTTGAACTGCAGCTCATCATCAGGAACCCCAGAGTTCTACTTAACAAATGTTCTTTTAAAAAGTCACAACTCTTAATAAGTATTCATAATCCTATGCATCGTTGGTATTGTTATCTTGAACAGTTGTATATTAGATCAACTGAGAATAAGAAAAATATAAGCTTCTATATTACCATCACTTACTTCTTCTCTGAAGCTCTCCCTTGCTCTCTATAGATCTCCGTGTCTGACCTATATTATTTTTCTCTCTCTTTAAATAATTTCTCTTTAAATAATTTCATTTAAAATTTTTGCAAGAAAGTTCTACTGGAAACAAATGCCCTCACTACTGTTTATCTCAGAGTCTTTATCTCTTCATTATTTTTAGAGGATAATTTCGCAGGGTACAAGATTCTGGGTCATTTTTTTTTCTCTAAATACTTTAAATATGTCACTCTGTCTTCTTGCCTGATTGTTGTTTGAAGAGAAGTCAGATGTGATCCTTACGTTTGTTTAGCCATGGGTGAGAGGGCCTTCCCTCTGGCTTTTCAAGATCTTTAGTTGTCTGAGGTTTGAAAATGGTATTCCCAGGTATGATGCTGTGGGCTTCACCCTTACCAGTGTCTCTGTGCCCCCGGGGTCTGTGGTTTGCTGTTTGACATGAATTTGGAGAAATCCTCACTAATTATTGTTCCAAATGTTCCTTCTGTTCCTTTCTCTCTCCTATTTCTGGTGTTTCTTTCCTGCTGTGTTCCCCCTAATAGTCTGTCCCACAATCCATGGATATTCTGTTCCAGTTTTCTTCAGTCTTTGTTCTGTCCACGTTTTGGCTCCCGTGGATTCTACTGATATGTCCTCTAGCTCAAGGAGTCTTTACCCAGCCATGTCCAATCTGCTAACGAGTTCATCAAAGGCATTCTTCATTTTTGTTACAGTGCTTTTTATCTTTACATTAATTTTTGCTCTTCCTTAGGATTTCCATCTCCCTGCCCACACTGCCCATCTGTTCTTGCATGCCACCTACTTAATCCACAGAGTGCTCAACATATTCATCATAATTGTGCTTAAATTCCCAGTCTGGTAGTTCCAACATCCCTGCCATGTTGGTTATGATGTTGCCCTGTGTTTTCAAATCGTTTCTTGTCTTTTACTGAGCCTTCTGTTTTTTATTTTTCAACCACTGAACATGATGCACAGGGTGGAGGGTGTTGCTTTAACTGAGTCTTCAGTGGTGTGGTGCTGAGTGTGGGGACGGGAGTGTCTGTAGTCCTAGGATTAGGACCATGGACTTCACACATGCTCCTCAGCTTTGTTCTCTCCCTTAGGTGGAGCAGGATGGCTACAAGGGTCTGGACTTGGCCTTTCCCATCCCACTGGCCAGTTAGTCTCTCACACGCACTTTCCCCATGTTCACTAGTCCCATATCCAGACCTTTTTAGGAAGAACAAGCAACTCTGACATGCTACACAAAGGTTCTTTCCTCTCCTGTAGGAGGTCGAGGGGGTTTCTCTCTGATATTGACTGAAGGAATCTGGTTGAGCTCCTAGAGGGAAATCTACTATTGTGGGGAATCTTCTAGGACTGGGACCCCCTAGAGTTTTTAAGTATCAGACTCAAGCCTCTAGAACTCATCTGCAAGCGCTGACTCCCACCATGACCCCCACACAGGAGACTCTGCTCCACAATGGCTTCCACGTGGGAGCCCCTGGCCAGGAAATTGTTACATCTTCCACATGAACTTTAGAAAAGTTCACTGAAATCTAAAAGTAGGATTTGGGGAGTTTAGTATGGATTGTATTAAATTAATAGCTCAAGTTGGAAATAATTGACATCTTAACAGTACTGAGTCTTCCAATCCTCCCTCCAAAAAATTCTCTCCCTCCTTACATCTTTGATTTCTTTCATAAATTTGAATTTTTCCACATATAAATGCTGTATATATTTTGTTAGATTTATAACTGTTTCACTTTTTTATGCTATTTTAAAAGATATTTTTATTTGAAATTACAATTATTCATTGCTGTGGTAAGAGAAAACAATTAACTGTCATATAGCAACATTTGTCCTGCTTTTCAAACATTGCTCACTTGTCTCTGTCTCTCCACTCAGTGGGTGGGTCTGCAATGACTTGGATGCCATCAGTTTCCTTCCTTTCTCAAGAAACATGTACTAATGTCTCCACTGAATTTCTGTATTGTCCTCTTTCAATGCATTGATTTCTTCTTTAGTTTTTCTTTTCTTCTTCTTGCTTTCAGCTTTAAGCCATTCTTTCTCTGGTTAGATATATATATTATGATTCTAGGTCTTTCTTATTTCTGATATATGCATTTAGTGCTATACATTTTCCTTCAAGTGCTGCTTTTCCTGCATCTTATAAATTTTAACTTGTATTTTCATTTAATCTAGTTAATTTTTAATTCTTTCATTTTTTTTAAGATTTTATTTATTTATTCATGAGACACACACACACACACAGAGAGAGAGAGAGAGAGAGAGAGAGAGAGAGGCAGAGACCCAGGCAGAGGGAGAAGCAGGCTCCATGCAGGGAGCCTGACATGGAATTTGATCATGGGTCTCTAGGATCATGCCCTGGGCCGAAGGTGGTGCTAAATCACTGAGCCACCAGGGCTGCCCCATAATCTAGTTAATTTTTTAAAGATTTCCTTTAAGACCTCTCATTGACATGTTTTAAAGACATGTTTTATTTTTCTCCAAATAGTTGCCTATTCTCAAGCTATCTTTCTGGTATTGATTTCTAGTTTAATTCTGCTATGGTCAATAGATATACTTTGTGTGATTTCTGTTCTTTGAAGATATTATGGTGTGTTTTATGACCCAGAATTTGAGCTAACTTAGTGAATGTCCAATGCCAAACTTGAAAAGGATGTGTATTCTGCTGTTGCTGGATGGAGTGGTCTACAGATTCCAATTAGATGGAATTGATTGATAGTACTGTTTGAAAAAACTATATGCTTATTGATTTTCTGTCTGTCTGATATGTCAGTTACTAAGTGATGGTGTAGGAACCTCTTCTATAAAAGTGGATTTTTTATTTTTCCTTTCCATTCTCTGGCTTTTGCCTCATGTATTTTGATGCTCTGTTGTTAGGTGCATGCACATGTAAGATTGTTATCTTTTAGAGAATTTACCCCTTCATCATTATGGAATGTCCCCTTCTAGCCTTGTTGATTTTCCTTCCTTCAAACAGCTTCGTCTGAAATTAATATAAGTTCTCCAGCTTTTCTCTGATAGGTTTCAAATTCATATGGCATCTGTGTCTCTGTATCTTCACTGACTTCAGGCTTCCATAATTCTCCTCTTTGGGGAGTCTAGTCTCGCTGGGACCATGGAAGCTGCTATGAGGCCAGGTGTTGGGGAGAAGGACACTCCATTTTCTTGTCATCTTCACAGGTACTTCCCATCCCCCCCATCTCAGTGGGAATTAGGAGAAGTGGCCTTCCTCCAGGAGGGACATGTGTCAGGGAGTCTTTGTGCCTGTGTGGAGAACACTCACCCTGTTTCCTTGTGATTCCTCCCCTGCCCTGCCAGTGGCACTTAGGCACCTTCCTCAAGGGGTTTCTGCAGACAGAACTCACATGACTGTGGTCCAGGAGACTCTCACTACCATGCAGTCTCTCTCAGCTTCAGAAATACATGGAGCTGTCTGTACTGCCTGGGCTTTGCACCTGCAGGGCTTCTGCCCTGGGTTGGTGGGTAGCCTGTGCTGACACTCTGCATCACCTCTCTCTCTCTGGAAGTCAGAGAGGCAGATTTCCCTATAACCCAAGTTCTCTCAAGTGCTCATAAAAAATTGTTGGCTATCTGGCTTTTTTTCCCCATCTTTTTCTTATTGTAGGACAGAAGTAACAATTTCTATGATCTTTAAATACAGAACTGAAAATGGAAGCTCTTTGTATTTGTACACAAAGGATAAAAATATGAAGTATTCATGGTGAAAATTGAAAAAACTACAAAGGAACAAAGGAGAGATAAAATGTAATGGGTCAAGGTCTTCGAAATGGCTGGAAAGATGGAATTGATGTAATAGGTTGAGTGGTTAATTCAGAAAAAGAGAAGGGTTATTTCCTTATCAGGAAAGAATGACAGAGATGATGAACCCAAGAACAGATGATTTGAGATATTTTTATTGGAATGGATTTGATATTTCAGAAGAACAGAAAATTAAATAGTTTAAATTATAGTAAATTTAGTGACTTGAGCCAAGTAAAATTATTTATAGAGAAGCACATAGCACAGGATCAACTAAAATTACTAATTTTTAAAATTCAACAGTTAACAGGGAGAGGCCACCTAATGTCAGGGGCCTGATTTCATATTGAAACCTGGGCACCATATTTCCCAAATTTCTGCCCCTCAACAGCATGGATGCAGACAGGATGAGGTCTCACCCAGAGTGACGCTGGGTACATTAGTCTGCTGGGGCTGCCACCACAAAGCACCATGGACCAGAGGCTTCAGCAGCAGACCTTTACTCGCCATGGTCCTGGGGCTCTGGAAATCTGAGGTCAAGGTGCTGGCAGGCTTGGTGTGCTGTGGTCTCTGCCTAGCCCACAGATGGCCACGCTGCCACTGTGTTCCTGCAGCCTTTATTCTGTGCCCACACTCTCGTGTCTCTTCCTCTTCCTATGAGGACACCAGCCTTCAGATTAGACCCCACTCTTAGGACCTCATTGAACTTTAATTACCTCTTTCACAGCTATGTCTCCCACACAGTCACATCATGGGCTAGATCTTCAACATGTGAATTTTGAGGGGACACGTTCAGTCAGTGACAATGGGTACAGCAAGTGACATAAGGTCACTGGTGGGAAGAGCTCAGGTGCAGAGTGGTGTCCACAGTGGATGAAGACGGGAGAGCTGGTTGGCACAGGCTGCTTACCTCCGGGGAGAGGACACGGGGATGGGAGTCCACACTGAAGCGTGAGGAGTGGTATTTCTAAATTGCTTTCTGAGTGGGAGCAGCAGTGATTCCTGTGAGAACCTGTGAGAGCCGGATGACTCGGTCTTCAGATGCCTTCCTGACATGCAGCTAGTTCTGTTCAGGTAGGTCAGGCTGCGACCAGGCTGGCCTGCCCACCACTGACAGTCTTGTCAAAGCAATAAACCAATCCATGTAGGTGCAGCCACTTGGCTGAAGATTTTACCTCTTCTGAAAATGAATTTGGAGAAGTTCCCAAATGTGGTTCTTTGATTTACAACTCTGAAGATCAGAGCAGTGGGTAAGCTTGTGTCCCTCCTGTGGCTCCCACAGAACAAGAGTGGGTGGCTCCCACCTGTCTCACTGGGCTCTGCCAGTCACAGCCCGGGACCTGCTGTCTGACCCTATTCCACCTGCCGTCACCTCCAAATGTGCTCTTTGTCCTGTTGGCATAATCCCAGCCAAACACCTCAAACTCTAAATCCTCATTCACAGTGTCCTACTCATTCCACCTGTTTCTAAAGTAAACCCCATTCACTGTTGGAATGATAATCACCTGGCCTCGTGTTTGGAAATATTATTGCTCAGAAGCAGCTTTTTAGGAAAAGATGTTTAAAATACTTCAAACCAAACCCTGAGTTGAGGGGGGAAACCTCAAGTTCTCCACTGAGCTGAAGAGCACTCATAACTATATTTTCTGTGCGTTCTGAGAAAACCCTCCAGGTGAATCACCGGAAGTCCTCATTATAGAAAACATCTGACACAAGGGTCCCTTCAGTGTCATCCATGAAAGCACTTTGGAGTCAGCTTCCAAGCTTTAAAAACAGGAGTCCTGGGCCTCACCATGGAGCAATGGGAGATACGTTCTGGGGGGTGGGCAGGCGTCTGGGTCCCTAAAGCACCCCCGAGGGTCCCAGGGCCCAGTAGGGCTGCAGGTGCTGCCAAAGCCTTCGGTAGTGTGGACTGCAAACTGGGTAGGTCCGAACCCCTGCACTAGCCCCAGGGCCACCTGGGGCATCTACGTGCAGCTGGGGAAGAAGACTTCTGTGCAGATTCTGAGGGTAACTTCCCAGCAGAGACGCCACCTATTTAAGAGCACAAACTATTTTTAGCCATTTAGTGACTACACTTCCATGCAAACAATTCATATGCTAATTAAACTTGTACCTATTCATTATGGCAGCGTTTCTAATAGATCACTCACGCTAACCTCGTCTTGGGTTACCATTTGAACTCAACGCCACAATGACACTACTTTCTAAAATATTTGGACAGTTATACTAATGACAGTTGAGAAAACATTGTTCAACATTGCTCGTATGGCTCACCTTGTTTGCATATTGGAGTTCTTTATATAATCACGGATCCTGTGTCTAACTTACACCTCAACTCTTGAATTTTGGATTTACCGAATGCACTGAGTCATCGCTGCCTCTGCTACACAGAGTTTAGCCAAGTAACTTCTCACCAGCCCTTTACAGCAGTGGCCGTGGCATTGGGCATATGACCAGGTGGCTAAGCTGGAAGAGTTACCTGCAGAGGAGCTTAACTAACTCCCTCACGGAGACCAAAACGTCCGCTCACGCCTGGCCATCTCGTGTCCCCGTGGACATTCGGCACTTCCACAACCTGCGTTCCAAACCTCCAGCCACGGATCATACAACTTGAGGTGAGCTACTCAGTCTGTTTCAATCCTCTGTAAAGCACGTGTGGAGGAACGCAATCCACCATAGCTCCAGGTGTGCATAAATACATGTTTGGGAGGAAACACACCACTGGTTCCTTATACTGCCTGTGTTTTTGCCCCGCATGAGGAAGGTCCATCATGGTCCCAAGTCTCCTATCTCCAAATGCCTTTGAGCCTCATAGGTGTTCGTCTGGGCTCTGAGTTGGGACTTTCCAAGTTTGCAAGGACATCTCACACATTCACAAAGGCTCAAACTTCATCCCTAATACCTATGGCTGTGGTCTAGCCTTAAGTAACGACTCAACAAACACTGCTAAAGGTCAGTATGCTAAGAAATATGACTCTAAAGAAAGAGAGAACAAGCTTTCTCTTCTTTGGTTCTTTTCAATGTGTAGGGTCAATGTGGCCCAGTGGGAAGGCAGTGGTGCCACCAGAATGTAAGTCCCACATGAACATGGTGGTCAGCAAATGCTGGGAATTCAGAGACAGAGTGTCCTCTCTGGATGTGGAAGAAGGACAGGTGTTCTGGTCACCTACTGCTGTGGAATGAGCCACCCCAAGGTTGTGAGGCTTCAAGAAGTCACTACTAAGCCTCACCGTCTGCTAAGCTGAGTGGCTCAGTGAGGCGGGGACGGGTGTCAAGCTTGCAAAATCTCAATGCAACTGCAATCCAGGTCTGGTCCAACCGAATGCTCCACTGGGCCAGTCCACCTTGGTGGCCCACCTCGGCCGGGGCTCAGGTGGGGCTCAGGTCAATGCAGCCCTGGTGCTGTGTCTCCCTGGGGGGTTACCGCAGCCCCACTGCTGGTCCTATGAGCATGTGGATGGGGGCGGGAAGTGGAGACAGTCCAGCCCCAGAAACAGTTGTGTTCTATTGTCACGGAGCAGCCCCAGACCCAAGATCAAGGGGAAGGCTGTCAGGGAACGCAGTCCCCTCAGCCAGCGGCAGGGTGCCTTGGCAAGGAAGCTGACATCCAGGGGCAGGCCGAGCACACAGTGAGGAAGTCATTCTGCGCCTGGTGTAGGGATGGGGAGCACAGTACCAACTGGATGTGGGGTGCTGGGGTGGTTTGGGCAGATAAAACCCTGTGAAGAGGAGGTGAGTGCAGCACTTCCCAAGCCATCTGTGGTTGGACAGTCGTCAACCCCCGGCTTCATTGCTGACTGGACCTTTGTGATAGAGTAAAATGAACTACTGGACAAAGAACAGTGGAAGCACTGAAACGTAAACCTGACTTTTCTCTGTTTTGGATGTGTTCTTTCAGTTATTCTGCTCAATGGCTGTGAAGGTTTCCAAATACGCGGCCTCCCACTGCCGGGTCGCAGTCGGGGACCCGCACACCCCGTCTTCACAGCGCTGATGGCGCCAGGCCCGAGGGCTCCGATGCAGGAACAGGAATCAAAGAAGTTCAGCGTAATTCAGAGATACTGCTGTTCTTACTAATATTTATAGTTTTGCTCCTCAGGTGTGACTGTAAGCTTCTGCAGAAAGTGAGTGCGTCCTGATCCTAGAACTTGCTGGGAGCGCTGGGCGTGCAGGGCTGTGGGCCGTATTTCTCCTGCTGCAGAAACAGAGGCATCCGTGTGCACGGCATCAAATACATGCACAGGAGACACTGCTTTCTGAAAGGTCAGCAGGTTGCAGAGAGTGGTCATCCCTGTGGAGCAAGACCGGGAAGCAGACAGGCTTGCTGGCTGACATCGGCAGAGCCGTTTGGGGTTTTTCCAGGAGTGTCCTTACACTTGGGGGAAGACCTCAGTCCCACCCCCGCTTCGATCAGAATCACCTTATTAGGCCTCAGTCCCACCCCACCCCCCTTTGATCTGAATCACCTAATTATGCTTGCTTTGTATGAGCAAATAGTTCAACTCTGTGGTTTCCTCTGACTTTAGAAATTTAAATGATGTGTATAGTTTCAATTTGCCTCACCTTGGGCACATGTTAGATAATCACAGGTGATATTTCCAGGTGGTCGGCTGGGCGAACACAGACAGTGGGTGGCATCTCCCACAGAGCAGATGCATGTGTTCTGTGAGCGTAGTCCCGCTTGGTTCTTGCGGCTGGCCCCAATGCCAGGCTGGGCGTCCTGTCCCACAAGTGCCTGTCCATTGCTTGGTCCTGCTGGGTAACACACACTGGGCGGGCCTGCTTAGATATGTCTCCCCACTGCGTGGGCGCTGTGAGGTCCATCTCCACCCAGGTAGTACCAGGGGCGACCTGGGCACTCAGGAAATGTCTGTGGCGTGAATGAACGAATTGACATGTACTGGTTCAACAGTGAAGATCTTTTTGCTGCGATCCCATGGGCCCTGGGAGTACTGTGCTGAGTTTCTTGGCTGAACCAAGTGGTTTTCCAGCTCTTTGCGGGCAGGGGTCGTGCTGGTCTCTGTTTCGTGAGTATTTCATGGACGTCTGGCCCCTTGCAGACGACAGAGAAACATTGCTTGAGTGGGTGAACACGTATGTACACACGTAGGTACATAAAGATTCACCTACATGGAAGCAGGTAGCGATGGTTCTTTCCTCTTTATGGCTGAAGGGTACTGCAGGTGTGGAAACCCCTCGTTTGCTCATCCACCTGAGTAGTGGGCATTGGGGTTGCCTCAGCCCCTCGGTACAGTGAGCAATGCTGCACAAACAGGGGGGCAGCACATCCCCTCCAGTCCCTGCTTTCAGCTCCTCAGAAAGAATACCTGGCAGTGTGATGCAGGATCCTAGGGTAACACTAGGTCTAATTTTGGGAGGAGCTGCCATAGTGTCTTCTACAGGAAAGCAGCATTCCCAATTTCTGCACATCATCTCCAGCACTTTATTTTTTTTAAATAACAGCACCTTCATATCTTGGATATGAAGTGGTCTCTTCTGGTTTTCATTTGTATTTATCTAATGATTAGTAATAGTGAACACATCTTGGTGTGTTGATGTTAGATATTAGATATTATCTTAGATATTAGATATTAGATATATGTTTCTATGAAAGAGCTATTCATGGTTGTTTTTTTGTTTGTTTGTTTGTTTGTTTGTTTGTTTATTTTTTGGCCATTGTCCACCCTGATTATTTATTATTGAGTTGTAGCAGTACTTTGTATATTCTGGTTATTGATCCTTCTGGCTAATGCCTCCTCCCATCCTGGAGTTACCTGTTCCCTGTTCCCCCTCTTGACAGTGCCCTTTGGTGTACAAGGGTCTGAAATTTTCATGAGGTTCAGCTTGCCTATTTGTTTTGTTTCCCTGTGCCTTTGGTGTTCTAGCTACAAAATCACTGCTAAACCCAATGTCTTGAAGCTTTATTCTGTTTTCTTCTAAGGGTTTTGCAGGGTGAGGTCTTACATTGAGGCATTTGATCCAGATCCTCCTGGTAGTGAGGCTACGTTCGTCTCCCAGCCTCTCGTCAGTGATCTGTACTCCATAAAATCTGCCCGGGTGCTGCATACATAGCTAATAATCTCAGACTTTCTGTTTTGGTGTTACGGAGGCTTAAAATATGAGCCCAAAATAAACCAAACCTTCCTCTGTTTCTGTACAGAGCAAGGAAACAATGCTTACCACTTTAATTTTTTTTTTTCTTTTTCTGGGCTAATGTTGAAATGCAAAACTGCCTGCTCTTCTGAACCTCTTCAAAAAAAACTGATAAAGTCAGCAGTGTCACAGAGATCTGGCAACCAAGGTGTGTGAGCTGGCTTCCTGCTGCGTCCCCATTTTGATGCTCCTTGGAACACACTGGGTATTTTAAAGGTCTTTTTGGTGTAATGGGAAGCAGGGCTGTGGGGACAGAGGGGGTTATTTACTGGGGACTGGGGATTTTGCCATACGTTTTCCCTGCTGGTGCTGTTTGTCTTAAATATCCTTGTTCAAATCTCATGCACAGAAGGCTTGAGCTGACTATTCTTCAGGAAAAAAATAAGGAAAATTAAAACACCCTACATTGCAATAATGCTTAATTTGTGGAAAATTGCATTATGAATCAAGCATTTAGCAGTATGTGGGCTGTTTGGTTTTGAGTTGTGAACTTTTCTTCATAACCTAACAAAATGCTGAAATGTCAGCAAGAACTTACCAATTTAGAAAACAGAAATTTCACTGTTAGCATCAGAAGATGCTCTACTTGCCCTATTAGGTTTAGCTCTCTCACATACAGAGCAAAATTGAGCTCCTAAAAGATATGACCAGACTTAGAGAAATGTAATAGGACCCTTCCCTTTTGTGCTTTAAAGAGTTTCAGAATTTCAATTCAAGAATGGGGAAATGTTCCGATCTCTGTGGTTATCACCGCTACGATACAGCTCCTTTATTACTGTAATTATTATTAGCTGTAATAGTAGTGCTGCTATACTCTGATTGAATGTCTAATATTTTAAATATATTGTAGTCTCTGCTTTACATAATTCCAAAGAGCAAAGTGCTCCATCAGCTAAGCTCCGTTTAGAGGAAAAGCAGAAAGTATAAAAATTAGCTTCACAATGAACATAAAAGACCCCAGTCTCCTGTCAGATTGCCGCTTGTCAGACGGAGTAACATGTGCAGAATAAGGCCGTTACCCAGATAACAGGAGTTCTGTATATCTTTGTTAAAAAGTATGATGATAATTAATGAAAAATGAATCGAGTTGTGGAGGGAGGCACCAAGTTTTAGAGTAATTGTCCCATATTTTCTGCTTCCTTTTGTCCAGAACTGACCAAAGTGATTGTCCTGAGTCCTCAAAACAGGGTCCTCCTTCGCCCCAGGTCAGCCTCAGCTGGGAGCTCGTTCGTTATAAATGCAGACTCTCAGGCTGGAACCTGGACCTGCAAGATCATGATTTTCATTTTAACACATCCCCGGAGGGTCCCTGAGCCCAGGACCACATGAGAAGCAGTGCCCTTTGCTGCTGATGAGGCTGGAGCCATTTTTCTGCGAAACTGGTACATGCCTATCATCTCCATATAGGAGCAAAAGCCGGTGCATCTGTGCCTTTTTCTTGCTGGGAGATACCGGCAGTCCTGTGAAACGCTGTTAGCAGCGGAGGTTGCGGTGGGTTGAGGGACATAGCAGAAGGTGAATGTGTTGGATTAAGCAGAGAATGTGACCTCGCTTTCATTTTTAGAACCCTGACCAGCAAGCAGGATGCTTCTTCACCCCACAGTGCCAGGAGTATGAATTTAGAAGCAGAGCATAAAGAAGCGAACCTTCTGATGACCTCCGTGGTTTGCTGCTGGGTTTAGAGCAGTTGTTTCCTGCGACTTCCCTGATTAACATGCATCAGACAAGTTAAGGGACCTGAGTGAAAACCTGGCTTTCCAGAGCTGTCAACTTCCTGCCCCTCGATAAATGATCCAGAGCTGCCGCTCGACGTGGGGATGGAGATGTGTTTAGGCAGTAAAACCACTGCTTGCATGACATCATTCCATATCAGATTACACTGTAATGTCAGGAATGTAATCATTAGCATTTAAACATGCATAAAATTTAATTAACCTACTTACCAGTTTGCTTAGAACTTTTGAAGGGCTACCTAGAGTCCTCTCTGAGCATTTTATTGCAGAGTTTTGGAAAGCTCACAAAAGAGAGAAGTTCACTGGGATTTTTCTCCCTAAAGCTGATGGGCCGTGACAGATGAGCAGATGACCCGAGTTAATTATTATTGAATTCGTTATTACTGCTTTGTTGTCACCCAGCTCAGCCGGGGTAAAATGATGACAGTAGGTACCTCATTAAAACAGCTGTTTCAATTATGTAGCGGCAAATATTTAAAAAGCGAGCCTTCCAAGTCTAAAGCCGTTAACAAAGTTTGTTTGTGCTGGTTGTGCCAAGCTGATCTGACCGAAAAAAGAGGGGGTGGGGGAAAGGGAGACACAGAGCATCACGGAGGCTCCAGAGCAGAGTCGCCCCGGAAACTGGCCGCGCCCTCCTTGTTCAGTGGGCTTCAGCAGGAAAGAGTGGCGGGAGACAGGGCCATGTGTGCCCAGCATCTTGCTCCCCAGCCCCGGGTCCCATCACTGTTTGCCTGATGCCTTCCCAGCCCAACTACAGATATCAGCCAGTATGTTCTATCATTTTGAACTGATCTAGGTAAGACCTTTGCTTCCGCATTCACACAAACAAGGAGAAAGTCCCCTCATGGCCCCTTCAGGAAGAATTGCCCTTCACTCGAGAGTGGTTGGGATGATTTCATGTGGAGGTCACCTGTCTTCCTTCTAACATATATCCACCATTAGAACATCCACTTGTAGATTAAGGCGTGGTAATTTATTAGCTAATCTGATTTTTCTTTCTAACGTCAATATGTGGCTGACGTAGAATCAATTAAATTCAGCAAAACTGTCAAAGCAGGGGTTTCCTGCCCCCTAACTGGAATTCACCTCTCTGTTTTATTGTAAGTTACACGTTTTTTCGTTCCAGTGTTTGGGGGTTTACAGAGGATTCAGCTCTGATGCACTCTCCCCACCTTGTTCCAAACAGCCCTGACTCTGGATGTGTCAGTCCCTTGATGGTCACATAACCTGGAGGATGCTGTGCAAAACCGTGTCTTACAGTACGACCTACTGAGGTCATGGGCTACACTTCCCAGGGTGGGAAAATTTGAGTGTACAAGTCATCAGCGGGTGTACTTCACCCCACGCTAGTCCCTCTGAGTGACACCTCTGCATTCACAAGCCAGAAGTAGTGGGGGTGTGGACGGTTTGGTGCAAACCCATCACCAGAGCACCACTTCCTCTGCAGGGGACAGCTCATTCTAGACAAAGAGATCTGGGTCACCAGCAGTGGGTGGCTGAGGAGGGAAGAGAATCATTAAGAATCCTTAGGATCCTTAGGGGAGATTATAATGAAATTTGCATTTGGAATTGGCCTGAGAATAAACTGTCCAATCTATGTCCATCCATAAAAATGAGATGTAACATTCACTCCCGATTTGCTTCCAAGCTCGCCTGTTCCATCCCAAGAACATTGCTCAATAACACCACTGTCATGGGGGGCATGGGGAGGGGGGATGTGAGTGGTTTAAAATATGAAAAATGGATCGACTAATATTTTTCTACAACACGTCAGTCAATCAGTGCGACCAATTTAAAGATAAAATCTGACTGACCCCCATCATGAAGACACCTCAGCTGGAGGGATGGAAACTCCTTCTGTGTTTACAAAAGGAAGCAATTTAGTTTCGAACAGTTCTAATCAAGAGTGAAAAAAGGTCATTTATACAGTTCCTGAAATTAAAATTCCAACAGAGAATTTTAAATTCAGATAATGAACATTCGGGAATGAATGGTTTTGTTCTCTTTCACATAGATACAAGCATACGTGTTTACTTTGTAATATTTGAAATTTATTTAGAGAAAGGCCTTTCCTACTTCTCCATCTCTTCCCCAGTGTGGCTACAGATTTTATCGATCTCGCCGTCATGGTCATGAGCATATCTGTGAGAAATGATGCGTACAAAGTGAAGAATGCTATGTGGAACCTGCCAAACCCGCACACGTGTCAGAGAACCAAATCATGCTGACCAAACCTTACAGGCTGTCGGTCCAAGTCTGAGCTAGTGGACGAAACCGTGAGGCTTTGTTGTGAGGTGTCTGGCAGGTGCAGGAAGAAGAGGGTTTGTTTGTTTGTTTGTTTGTTTGTTTGTTTGTTTTGAAATACCTTTACTCATCATGATCTTCATGACCACAGGCCCCTGGGAGACTCGCAGCCTGAGCTGCGCTTGGTCACCACACCTTCCTCTATCTGCCTCTCTAGCCATTGTCTAGTAATCTGCTCCTTGCAATTGCAAATTTACAACTTGAAGAAGAAAGTTGGGTCCTAGAACATAACCACTGCATGATTTTTGGATTCTAATAAATCTAATAATATATAATAGGAATATATATATTTCCTAAATATGTACATACGTACATATATAGGAAAGATTATATATATAAAAATTTCATTTTAAAGTGAGCTCTATACCCAATCTGAGACTCAAACCTACAACTCCAAGATCAGGAGTTACGTGCTCTACTGACTGAGTCAGACAGGCGCCCCCCCCCCCCGATACATTTTAATTAATTTTAATTTTAACTTTAAATAATGTTCCCCTTACAGTTATCACTTTAGGATTAACATGACCTCCAAAAATGGGAGAAAACAGTAGGGTTTTAGTGCAACTAGTTGTAGTTAACAGGATTTATATTATACGTTAGAAATTTAGATGCATGTTCTTGGAATAAAAAGCATAAATCTAACCTTTTACACATTCTTACTTCAGACTATTACCCTCAGTAACTTTGGGTTATCACAACTTTTACAATAGTCCTACTGTTGGTCTGTCCTGCAACACTTCGAAAAGTACTCATTTGCTCCATCACCATGTGCTGGAGACCTGACCTGTCACGTGCCCTGTTTATCTCCTTTCTATGTATTTCCATGTAGCCTCACATAGGGCATCACTGACCTCAACAGAGGGACCAGGCAGGGGTGTGAGAAGTTCTGCTTTTGCCTCTAGTGTGACCCTGACAACTCTGCTGGCACTGGGGCTGTGATCCGAGGTCCTAGCAGGGAAGGCCTGGATTTCAGATACCTCTTGGTCCAAGTACACATTTGAGGTGAGGATGGGTTAGGGCTCAGACACCTGCTGGATCCACCAGACCCACCCTGATAGCAGGTCCAGGATTACATTCAGGCAGCTGATGGGCCACGGGCTGCCTACCTCGTTCAGGCACCTTCTCTGATCTGCAGAAGCTGTCGTGATCATGTTGGTACACATTCCCCTTCAGAGCCACACAAATTGCATTGCTGACTTCACTCCATCCTTTGGGACAGAGCTTGGGGCTCTGTTGCTCTCCCCGTGTCTTTATTTTGCTCTGGCATCCAAAAAAGGGAGCAAGTTAGGACAAGAGACCACACTTCAAGGAGGAGACAAGCCAAGGCTTCCATCTTCCTTTGAGGACTTGCTCTGGGCATGTGTCACGAGTCCCTGATCCCCCATCGGCCTGGCTGGATTTGAGGTGTGGCAGGTACAGCCCCATAAAGAGTCAGTTTAGACAGAAGAGGCTCCACGTCATAAAGGGTTTGGTGTGTCTCTCAGAGGCAAAAGGCAGGAGAGAAGAGGGGAAGGAAACATCAGAGGAGGTGGGATAGAACATGAAAATGACCACGATTGCCTCCAAATGACTGGCTAAGTGCCCAGCATCTGTTCCATTGGAGGCATGCTTTATTTTTGAGATTGAATCATTATTGGCATGAGATTTAATTTCTGGAAAGCTATGAGATATCTCCAGGAAAGACTCGGCCACTGCCAGTTTACAGCAGCTGACTTGGTTGGGCTGAGCAAGGGCCATCCCACCCTCCATGTATGGTGGAACATTGACAATAATGACCACCGGCTGGCAGAGAAACAGGACCATCTCCCTCAGGGCTTCCCTCACCATGAGCACCGTGAGAAAGTACCAAGGATGTTCAAAGGGTATGAGACCACATGAACACATGTCCCCAAACATGGTATAAAGTGAGGTAAACTCTCCTGGTGATGGCCATCCTGATGGCCCCTCTCTTCCTTCTCAGCCTCTGCTTCCTGAAGAACAGTGTGCTTCCCTCTTGCTGTCCTGAGAGCCTCCGTCTTCATCAACCTGCCATAGCAGAAGAGTAGATACTGTAAGATGGTATCGTGAGACCAAACAATCAGCAAAGGGGATGATGATAGTCGTGGTGTCTTTTCAAACCTGATGGTGTCAATTGGAAAGGTGCCGTAGGCTGTACCATAACCTGACATCTGATGAAGGCCTGACATCCAGGGAGCTGTCCACTGACACCAGGGCTTGATGTGTAGACAATGTAGGATGAACTGGTCTTGTACAGGTAGGAGCCTGGAGGTCTAGGGAGTTCATGGGGCTGGTCCAAGATCATGGAGCTAATTCACCGGATGTACTTGACTTCTGCCTTCCCATGAATATCTCCTCCATGTTGACTTAAAATATTCCTGTGCTTGACCACAATTAATAATAAAAATGCCTTAGAAATTTTTGGATCATTTTTTAAGATCCATTTCTGAAGCATAAAGACCCTGTCACCTTTCAGTAAGTGGACATGCCAACACATCTGGAGACACAACAGGGCCTTCCTCACACAGAGAGGATGGGTGTCCTCTCCACCTGCCTAGGAGATGGGATTCAGGTTTTCCATTTTCACAGTGAGGCCAGTGAAGCAGGTGCTTTACTTCCTTGAAATCAGGCACTTCATCATGCAAAGAGGCTAATAGTCCCAGTTTAATGAAAATGGCAAAATCAGTAAATTCAGGTCAGATAATCATTTAAGAGTCCATTCTCTACATGTTTAAGATTTCCCATTATCAGTGACCTGGAAAGTAAAAATCAAATTTGGAAAACTCACATAATGTAATGATTTAATCTGTCCCTCCCACCCAGTATTTTCAGTGGGAGAGTGAAGCAGTCATTAGGGACGATGACCCTCTTCCCTTAGCCATCTTCATTTTGTCAAAATTGACAAAAGTGTATTGGGAAAGCTCTTTTTTTTTTTTTTTTTTGGAAGCTCTTTAAAGTGAATGGAAAATGTTACCCAATTTTGGAAATTTCATGGATAGACGTTGGTTCACACATTTTGTTTTTATACACTCAACGAAATGAAAATATAATATTTTATTTCCTCCATCAGAGATACAGATGCCTGGGTGGTTCAGCTGTTGAGCATCTGCTTTTGGCCCAGGTGTGATCCCGGGGTCCTGGGATCAAGTCCCACATCGGGCTCCCTGCATGGAGCCTGCTTCTCCTTCTGTCTCTGTCTCTGTCTCTGTCTCTGTCTCTGTCTCTGTCTCTCTCTCTCTCTCTCTCTGTGTGTGTGTGTGTGTGTGTGTTTCTCATGGATAAATAAATAAAATATTTTTAAAAAAGAAATGCAGACTCTGAGATCCAGTGGTGGAATGTCGCCAGTCCCATCAATAATAAGCAGCAAAATCAGAACGTACCTTCTGTAGATAATACACTTTATCATTTCCTGAAAAGCATCCACCTGTTTGGCAGAGGCTAGGGCCATGCCTGTGACCTGGACATAGGTCCACACCCAGTTATTTGTAATCTGCCAACATGACACAGTGTATGACAAAAGATACTCTTTAAACATCAAACGATCTACGGGTTGGCATTGTCATGTTTTTGGAAGACGATTCTTACTTTCTCCTTTTACCCACCTATTGTATGTATCAGGGCAGAAGTTGAATTACTTTGATTTTTAACTTTGTATAATAAAGTAAAAGCAGCAGAAGAAAACTCCACATTTAAGAGACTGTATTCAAAATGGTTTGAAGGTAAGAACAATTCGCGCTCAACGTGCCTGCTGCATAAAAGGAGACGATTGTTAAAATACATATTACACCACAATTCTTAGATTCTATCAGTGGGAAAAACATGGGATAGTAAAATCAGTGTTTTAATTTCAGAGAAAATAGCTCTTACCATACAGATCTGGCCTTCTAGTTGTTAAGCTTGTAGTGTTCAGGGACACACAGTCTCCTGACAGGTGGGAATGGGTCTCTCATGAATGGGTCTGACAGAGAACTTGGTCATCATCAGATGCATTACCAGATGCACCTGCCTCTGTGGGACTCTAGGGTGTGGACACCCTGACGGGAAGAGGAGGGTTGGGGAGGGAAGCCCCTCACCCCACTCCAGAGAATGTTTTATTTCTGGGCCAAAGGACCAGAACGCCCAAGAGTATGACCTGACTGCGTGCCTGTGCACGTTTATCTGTGCAGACTCTTCGAGCACCAGGGTGTCTGAAGCGTGTGTTTGTGCGGCCCAGCATCTTCCTGGTGCAGACATGATTTCAGATGGCAGGAGAGAGCTCAAGGCAGCAGGCTCCCATCCTGGGGACCGGTTCTCTTGGAAGCTTGTCCCCAGAGCACCCCAGACACTCACCAAGGGGAACACAGGCCCGAGAAGGGTCCCCTCCAGTCTCTGCAAATGTGACTCAGAAATATCAATTAAAAAGCAGCCAGCTAGCCTGTACGGTAGCGTATCGTCTCCAACCAGATACCCAGTCACATCACAATCGTGATCACATGTGCATGAAATAGCCATAGGGTGTGATGTTTACAGAATTACAGAATGTGTTTGAACAAGAATGACGGAGGTGAAGATTTTAGAAATGCGGTATGTCAGGGCTTTATCCATTCATCCTGTGTCTGTTGAACCTTTCAACTCTATGGTCAGGGCTCTAATTATCTGTGGTGACTTTTTAGGGACATTTTGTTTCGGCCTTATTCACTCCACCCACTTCAGGGTGTTTGAAGGGAGAGCACACAACGTCCCCAAGCCTGTGGCATGGCTGCTGAATTCTGTGTCACAGTCCCCTTCTCCAGGGCTGACGCTCGGGGCAGCCCCCCATCCTTGCCGCACGGCCTGCATGCTTCCCTCAGGGGAGGTCAGCCCTGTGGGAAACCACCTCTGCCAGCCTGGAACTGCGCAGGTCCCCACAGTCCTGGCATACACCCCTTCATCTATAAATCTTGCCTGTTTTGTTAGCTCTTTCACACCTGCCTCTGCTGACTGGGATGTGGTGTAACCATCTACTCACATCCATTGCTTTTTAAAAGAATTTGCATCCAGCCTTTTTGGTAAGAAAGGGCTCACATTGCGATAGCCACACTGCAAACACACAGGATTTTTAAAAATTTGGTATCTGTAAACTACCTAGATATGGTAGTTAGGGGGGAAAAAAGCACAATATTCTCACGTGGTCATATTAAAATCAAATTCATAATCCTTTCATTAGGGTATTTTTTAATTTTTATTATTCAAAGAAGGGATAATTAGCCAGGGCACTTTGGCTCCAGTCATCAATTGGTTTCTGTTGTTTTTCCCATAATCAAACATTACTTGGTAAAGAGGCACTCATTAAACAGTGTTGCTTTTTGTTTGTTTTTATGCCAGAAGCAGAGGGGAAAAAAAAAAAGCATTAGGGGGAAAAATGTATTAACTCAAGCCACTGGTGGCAAAGCAACTGAGCAACTGAGCTCGGGGCAGGTGGAGTTGGACCCAAGATGCTGCCTCCCTCGACCCCGCCTGTGCCCCAGCCCAGGAGTCCCAGAGCCCCAGGGCCCCAGTGCCCTGCAGGTGCCTCCACCATCTTCCCCGGCCCTCCTCTCCTCCTGCTTGGTCAGGTCTTCAATGGCGATGGAAATATTGCACCATTCTTCAAAGGAGCACTGCGGCTCACTTTTCAAGAATCACATAAAGCGTGCCCATGGGAGGAAAAGCCCATGGGAGCACGTGTGACCCCAGAAGGCTGGAAGTCAGAGCAGGACTGTGTAAACCGGATATGAACCTGAGTCGTGAGGGGCTTGTCCCTGGAGGTGGAGAGAATCCGTGACCCTCAACGAAGCCTAAATGTACTGTTTTGCTTCTCTTCTCACCTCATGGTGTAGGAACAAAGGTAGAATAAAGAAAGGCCTTCGTCGTCTAAAGGCATCAGATCAAGAGCTATAGAATCAAATATTCCTGAGGTTCTGAGTCCTCCTGTGCAGGGAGTAGCCATAATTTTGGTGACATTTTAAATTTTAAAACATCTGTGAACGATATTTAATTTGTCAGCAGATGACAAAGGTGACCTAACTCGGCAGCACACGTTCAGAGGCCCCAAATGATCCAGAAGCAAACATCCTTCCTTAGCCATAGCTAACCCTTACCTCCCATAGCAAGACAGAGATGGGGCTGTTGCCCCCGCATGGCCTCCTCGCCCTCTGCACCTGCCCCCCCCCAGGGCTCTGAGTACACCTGTCCTTTCTTGTACCTCCAGACTCTGAGCTGACAGCCCCGTCCTGTGGGTGCTTCTGGCCTGATGACCTCTGAATTGCCCCCCAAACTATGTACGAAGACAATGCTAGGCTCCAGCTTCCTCAATGTGTATTATTTTATGAAGCTGCCTTTCCCCCGCCGTGACTGTGATTATTAGTCCTTTGGCCGTCAAGCTCAAGCCACTTTTCCTCGCCACCGACTCTACTGCCCTCAATATGAGCACGAAATCCGCACACCATTTATGTTGAGAATGCAGCATCACACCTGGATTTCAAAGTGCGTGTTTTACTTGAGCACCTACAAGGCTCTAGTCTCTGGGCTAGGAGAGTGCCAGGGTGAGCAAGGCACTCCTGGCTCTCAGGAAGCAAAGCAAACAGTGTGTGTGGCATCTGCTACAGACTCACATGACCCCAGGGGAGCTTTCCCGTGGAAGAGGTTAAATCAGCGGGGAGCTCCCTAATTTCTCAGGATTTACCTGGAGCCCCGAACGACCCAGGACCTGGAGGTGAACAATCAGGCTGTCTCAGGAGCTCCCATCTGCATGAATGAGAGACCAGGACACCACTCTCTGTCACTGGGTGCACCCAGGACTGCACAGGGAACGGTCACACTGTCGCAGCAGTGCAGGCACTTGGCGCCCCACCCTGCCGGGGCTAATTGATGAGCCCCCCGTGGGCCTCGCCTCCTCTGACCGCTGGTGCACGTTTGCCGACCGCTAGCAGTGATGAGAGGCCATCTGTGAGATTAACTGGCCCAACCAGGGATCAACCTGGCTCTGGTTTCATAGCTGCCTGGCACTGGCGGAGCTAACAGGCCTCGCCAACCAGCCGACTGCTTTCAGCTCACTTCCCTCCCATTTCTGTGCAGCACGGAGCCCACCGTGGCCTCCTCAGGGGGGCCCCAGAGGTGACTTCATGCACACGGCCGTTCAGGGTGAGCTCTTGTCCCGTGACTCAAGACGGGATGTCCGTGCACCTGCACATGAGATACCGTGAGATATATGGGCCCATGTAGATAAATACCCTGGTCCCAGAGAGAGGGACATGCCAAAGGCCTCGCTGATTCATGGATGCTCTGCAATTCGAGTGGCACTTGATAAAATCATAGGCAAGCACAAATGTTGAAGAAAGAAGAGGATACATGCAGATTTGTCGTACATTTTGTAATTACCTTTGTACTCATCCAGAGGTCCCAGAAGCATAAGGGAGGAAGGAGGTGCTGGTGCTCCAGCCCCTAAAGAGTTTAAAACTATGGTGCACTGCATTACAGGATCCTATTAATAATTAAACTGTCTGTCACTTACCAACAACATACATTCCAAATTAAATTTAAGCAAAAGGGAAAAAGAGATCATTTGGGACTGAATTAGTGGGCTTCGGAGAGAAATAAATAATAATCAAACATCTGTGTTCTAAATAGTACGTGCTTTATCAGACAAACAACTGTTACCGTCTCATTGTATAGAATTGCTTGGGGAAAACACGGTAACTGGGAAGCTAAGTCTCGGGAAGTGGGGGAGGTGTGGAAAGTTCATTAACAAGTCAGAAAGTGATGGAAAGTCGCCTCGTCGTGCTATCCGCCTCTTCCTCAGCGCCTTTGTCGGCAAGAGAAGGCCAAGTCCCTTGCGTGCACCATGTGGTGGACGGTCCCGGAGCCCCGGGGGTGACCATGGCCCGGGCCTGAATGGGCAACGAGTAAAAATATCGCCCCGAACTCGTAATTGCTGAGTTGCCTGGAAGCCTGTCGGTCGTGAAGGTTACAGAAAGAATTTATTATTTTTTTTTGCAGGCAAGGAAGAGGAAAAAGACATGGCGTTAATAAACAAATGGGTAAAGAGGGAGAAATGAATATTACCCCAAGTCTGCGGAGATTCGATGGAGGACGTGACATTAATGCGGTGCGCAGCCGAGGAGTGACCGAAATAAACAGCAGCGCGTAACCACCGCACTTGCTAATTAACCTGCCATAATATTTCATAAAAAGGGAGCGTTTTTTTGCCCGTCGCGTCCCCGTGACATTTATCTCCCGGTCACTCGTAAATCTAGCAGGCTGCCTTTGTGACAGTCGGAGTAAATAAAGCGATTAGCGATTCCGATCATATATTTGGGGTTGTCTTCACACCTCTGCCCCCAGAAGCCTCAACGTGCTTCCCGCCTGAGCTTGGGGTTGGCGGGGGCGTTTGGTGTTGGGGGGATGGCCCTTGTGGAAAGAGGGAACTGGCTGCAAACGGGGGCACGTGATCTCGGGAAGGGGTGACCCTGCGCACAGAGCCTCGCCCGTCACTCCAACTGGGCCAGTCGCAGAGGCCAGGGCTGCAGCTGGATCCTCCGCTGCCTCTGGAGTGGGTGACTGTCTATGTGTCTTCTCCTTAGGTAACTGTGTTAAAATATCCTATTCCAGCTGCAACACTTGCTTTACAAGTGCCCTGGTTTTGTCTGACACAATATGGAACAACATTTGTCATCCGTTATCAGGGGTGATGTATTTGTTAGCCTGCAGAGAAACATCTGCTGTGCCTTAATCTCCAGCGTGCAGGCCGATATTCATAGGATACAGCTGCATAAAATCACAGTATTAGATGGGCTGTCCGGCCTGACATGAAGGCTCGCTGGCAGGCAGAGAGAAACAGATTTGATTATCTCCCTTTTACATATTTATTTATGTCAAATATTTCTGAGAATCCATACATTACCTCTCCTTTTATGCATTGTTGTTCTGCGGTGACAGGCCATCGACATCCAAATGAGAAATTTATGTTACATATTAAATATGGACATCTGAATGATTATCAAATCTATAGAAGCCAAGCCTGGCCAATCACCCCTAAATAATGGATGAGAAGTGGATGTGACTCAATTTGTTCCGTGGAAAGCCTCGGCGACCCTGGCCGCGCACTTCATCACCACAGTACTGTCATTATTTGCTCTATTCATCTCACTTGGCATCACTCAATAAAATCTGCGCATGATGAAGAGAATAACCTTGGTCAACAGTGAGAATAAAGAAAGGAGATCATTTCCTGTATTCGCAGGTAGGGACCTACCGGTATCCATTCGTCCTGGTGTGCACGTCAGTGCCTCTCTGCAATACGGGCATCCGGGGTCGGGGTGCAGGCGGCTGGGAGCACTGTGTGGGGAGTCCGGCCTGCAGGCTCTCCACGGGACAGGGTGGCAGATGGTCCAGCACGCCAAGCTGTCTGACCTCTCCAGGTCACCAGTGGGGTATCAAAACATACCTTGTCGCAGTGCTCTGCATGTGTTTGCATGCGGAGTGTGGGGAGGGCATGTACTCACAACACGGCAAAGTGAAACAAGGCAATGACATGTGTCACCCGCATTTGCCTGGAGTTCTGTGCTTAGAATTGTGGTCAGAAAATGGTGTAAAACACCTTTGATCGAAGTTATGAGTTGGAACCATTTACTTAAATTATCCCTAAAAGCAGTGCAATTTGGGCTCAGACCCTGGAAACTGTGTTTCTTCCCACCACAGCCCACCCCCTAGCTGCTGCCAGAACCAGACCCTCGAGGCTGGCTACTCCCTCCTCAGCTGAGTCCTCCCACTCTGGGCTCAAGGGATGAAGCGGAGTGAACCCTTCCTTCCAAGTGCTTGTGTAAGTGCGGATGGATGAAGCCCCAGGGTGTGGAGCTTAGACTTGCCACGTGGAAGAGCAGGGCTTGCACAGGGCTGTGGCGAGTGCACGACTTCCCAGGGAGTGGAGCTCCACGGGCCAAGCTTGTCTGGTGACGCTAGGGTGGAGGACCAAGGGAGGCAGGAAGATGCTTCTCACGCGCAGAGGCGGTAACTATGCTGAACAGATTTGTGGGGCCCTCCCTTATAGGATACAGTCAGAAGGTTTTATTTCACATGGAGCCCAACGGGAACCCCCGGGGCTCTGCAGCAGTGCATGAGTGCAATACTGTAGAATATTCATTTAAATACCTGCCAGACGGACTCAAGCGCATGGAGGCTGAAAAACATTGGACTAGTAAACAGATTTGAGGTCATGGAGAAATCAGCACAGACGCGGCACTTTCCACATCCTAGTGATGCTGTTGAAAACACCACAAACTGAGGGTGCCTGGGGGGCTCTGTTGGGGGAGCCTTTGGCTCAGGTCATGATCTCTGGGTCCTGGGATCGAGTCCCGGGTCGGAGTCCCTGCTCAGTGGGAAGTGTGTCTCCCTCTCCTGCCCCCCTGCTTGTGCTCTCTTTATTTTTCTCTCTTTCTCAAATAAATAGATAAAATCTTTAAAAAAAAAAAAAAACAACCCAAATGTAATAGTGTACAGGCCCCACTGCTGTCTTACGTCCCAGGGCTCAGAAGTCCCACATGGGTGTCACTCAGAGTCAGGTGTCCGCTGGGCTGGTCCCTACTGGCTGCTCCAGGGCAGGGCTACTCCCGGCTCCCAGCTCCCATGGGTGCCCTCCTTGCTCACCTTGTGTCTCCTCTGTCCTCACAGCCGACAACAGCGGGTCGCTTCGCACATGCCATCTCTGACAGTCCTTCCTTCCTTCCTCTTCACCCCAAAGGACCCTTGCTGCCAGGTAGGCCCCCACCCACCCCGGAATCCAGGAGAACCCCTCCAGTTTCAGGTCATCTGGTGGACAAGCTCAATTCCTTTCACAGCCCCAGTCCCCCGGCCACTCGCAGGCTCAGGGGTGATGGTGTGGGCACGTCAGGAGCCAATATTCCACCTTCAGTGGGCAGAGAGAGAAGAGTGAGAAACTCAAAACGGACCACAGTAGAAAAATTGCGTTTCCTTGGAAAAGAATAATTTCATAAACCAATGAGGGAAACAAGATTTCAATTTGCATGACAAGATGAGCTGGGTGACAATAGGATGCCAGAGGTTAGAAATGTGGGATTTTCACCCTCACGATAATGTTCACTGTGTAGCAGCCACCGTCTGCATATGGGAGATAGACAATCTCATTCAATTCCATCGAATTCCTGCAGCTTCATTTTATAGATTAAAGAATCTCACAGAGGAAGACATGGACATGGCCAACATGTACATGAGAAAATGCTCTGCATCCCTTGCCATCAGGGAAATACAAATCAAAACCGCAATGAGATACCACCTCATACCAGTGAGAATGGGGAAAATTAACAAGGCAGGAAACAACAAATGTTGGAGAGGATGTGGAGAAAGGGGAACCCTCTTACACTGTTGGTGGGAATGTGCACTGGTGCAGCCACTCTGGAAAACTGTGTGGAGGTTCCTCAAAGAGTTAAAAATAGACCTGCCCTATGACCCAGCAATTGCACTGTTGGGGATTTACCCCAAAGATTCAGATGCAATGAAACGCCGGGACACCTGCACCCCGATGTTTCTAGCAGCAATGTCCACAATAGCCAAACTGTGGCAGGAGCCTCGGTGTCCATCGAAAGATGATGGATAAAGAAGATGTGGTCTATGTATACAATGGAGTATTCCTCAGCCATTAGAAATGACAAATACGCACCATTTGCTTCAACGTGGATGGAACTGGAGGGTATTATGCTGAGTGAAGTAAGTCAATCGGAGAAGGACAAACAGTGTATGTTCTCATTCATTGGGGGAATATAAATAATAGTGAAAGGGAATATAAGGGAAGGGAGAAGAAATGTGTGGGAAATATCAGGAAGGGAGACAGAACATAAAGACTCCTAACTCTGGGAAACGAACTAGGGATGGTGGAAGGGGAGGTGGGCGGGTGTTGGAGGGGAATGGGTGACGGGCACTGAGGTGGACACTTGACAGGATGAGCACTGGGTGTTATTCTGTATGTTGGTAAATTGAACACCAATAAAAAATAAATTTATTATAAAAAAATAAAAATAAATAAAAATAAAATAATAAAATAAAATAAAATAAATAAAAAAAAATAAAACAGCGGCACCTCGGCTTATGCACTTGGAGATGATTACGTAAAGAAGGCTCCAGTGTTTACGTCCATGTATGTTCTATGGATCCTCGATGCATTCAGAGTAGTCGCAGGCAAGTTGGACGTTGTGATGGGGCATCGGCTATGTTGACTTCACTGGCGCGGCCTGAAGACACCGCCTGTCACCTATGATAAGCCTTCAGAACACACTGTTATGGACTGTGATGTTTTATGAGGCTTAGGATAAATTAAAGTCCCACAGCAATGGAAGAGCCTTAAAATCAGCCAGCGCTCTTACCTGGCAGGTGCTCCACGGTGGACGTGTCTCTGCCCTTGGTCTTCAATGCCCTTACCTCACACAGGATCTCCTGGAGCTGCTCGCATCCCAACGTATAAGGCTTCGGTGTTGGTAAGGTGTGCAGCCCTTTCAGGTCCTGCTTAAGTTTCTTCGCTTCATTTTTAAAAATAGATCTAAATAGAGATCACAGTGACTTACACTCACCAACTTATTGACTTTTTTACATTTCTAAGAAAATACTATTCTTTTGAAACTTTAAGATGGTGAAGAAAGGCTGGCATTTAAGTTACTCTCAACATCTTCATTAGATATAAGAGCCACAGGTGTCTCCAAAGGTCAGGACACGAGGAAGACCCACATGCCTCAGAGGCTTCCATATTCCCTCTGGCCTCTCCCTCCTTGCCTTCCTTGCTGGAGTGCAGTTGGCACGATGTCACCTTGGTTTTGGGTGCACAACACAGTAAGGCGACAACTGTACATCATGTCATCCACAAGTGCAGTCACCTCCTACCTGTCATTACCCATCAACACGATCGCACTGACTGTACCTTTTATCCCTGCAACCTGTCCTTCCCGGACTCCTCACCCCCGGCCCCCAATTTTGGCATCCATAATGTTCTCTGTGTTTATAGGTCTGACTCTTTATGTTTGTCTTTCTGTGGATACATCTGTTCTGTTTTTCAGATTCCACATGTAAGCAAAATCAGGTGGCACCATTCTCTCTCGGTTAGAGACTCAGGAACATGGGATTCTGGGACTTCCCGGGTCCAAAGCCTCCTGGGATGACAACAGTCAAGCAGACTCGGGCTGGCCAGGGCCTAATGATCTTAGACTTGGTGACCCTGAGGACCCCTGCCCTGGACAGAGATTTGGGGTCTTGGTGGTGAGGCTGAGAAATTCACATGCATAAAGGACAGGAACTGACACCATGTCCCACCACATGTGTTGGTTGGTGATGTTGTGGGGCTGGATGGGGCAGCCCAGTCTACTGATCACTGTGGTTGCAGAGTCCAGCCGGGACACCCCCACAGTGTGTGTCGCCATTCCAAGGCACAGAGGGCTGTGGACCTTTAGTTCTGCTTCACAGGGCCACTTGATCATTTCTAGGCAAGCAGGGGTGGTGGGGGTGTGTGTGGGCAGGAGTGATGCACTCGTGCCATAAGATGGGCCTCACTTCCAAAAGAAGACAGCTAGTCCACCTCCAACACCTAAGCATTCTGTTGTTCTCTATTTAGGCCACAGTTTATGCTTTAGGGGTGTTTGTAAGTTTGGGAAAAAATCTCAGCACCTATCACACAAAATTACCGATTTCTTTACCAAAAATTACTTTGCTTTGAGATGGGCTCCAGTTGATAGACACCTGGAGGGATGGGACTTTGCTTCCATCACCTCCCTAGGCTGAGGTTTTCAGGTTCAAATGGTTTTCCTGTTTGAAAGTGGCACCACATGAAATAACCAATGACCCAGTGACTACTTATACAAAGTGTTTTCATCTGTTTCAGGAAAAAAAAAAAAAAACACCCAGAGATGAGTTGGTCCTGTGAGAAATTTCACATGGACTGAAAACATGGGGTTTCTAGGTTTCTTATTTTCTTTATTCCTTTGGTCATGGACCTGTGATCTGCTGTTGGTCCTTGGACACACAGACCAGACTGTGAGAACCAAATAGCCGTGGGAACGGGCAGGTGTGTTTATGCTAAGGATGAAAAATTTCCAGAAATAGTGGGGAAAAGCCATTACTTTTTGAGAATAAGGAATAAATTGAGAGAGGCAAAAAAGAAGAGGAAGAGATAGGCAACCCTGTTGGGATGGCCAGGATGGGGACCATGTATCGATCTGGAGACCACGGCAGAGCAGATGCCATGGTGTGGGGTGGCCCAGACACCTGTTAGGACTGAAATGTGCCATGGAAGAAGCCTGGGGCTTCCCAGATGGACGTGGAAGTGGATTTGAGGGGGAGCCTTTCATCTGGCCAAGAGGGGAGGGGACCGCTCGGGACCGGGATGCAGGGCACCTCTGCGTTACCATCCCCAGGGGCCTACCAGTACAAGCCACCCCGACTGCATCAGTGTGACTCTCCCAGAACACACACGAGTCCCGCACACACCAGGCCTTTACTTGGTGTCGGCACCTGGGAGACACGCAGGGTGCGCTGGGTGCACAGCTTCCTCCTTGTGGTGCAGGTGGGTCCCCTCCCCAACAGCTCTGCTCATCCACCCGGGCTGCAGGACCCCCAGAGGAATGCTGAGCGGCCGGTGCTCCGCTGCCTCTTTGCCACACTGTGATTTGTGCAGGGACGCTAATGCCGGCCATAAAGTAGCCGTGCCTCCCTGTTAATCAGGGGACCGTGTCAGCTGTTCCTCATTGTGGGGACCTGCAGACAAAGCATAAGGCAGACTCAGGGTGGCACGGGACTCAGGATGCAAAGTTCCCATGTGTTGCAGGTGACAGTCAATCCTGGTGACTCAAACCCACCCAAGGAGGAGCATAGTGCCCTCACATCGCTTGTGAGAAACTCTACTGTCGGCCCTGATTGGCTCTGGAAAACCCTTTGCTTCACAGGCTCTTCACCTCACTTACAGGACAAACCCTTACAGTTTTCATCTGAGTTAAAAGATTCCTTTAATCAGTTCCAATTTTATCATTTGTTCCTCTCAGAGGGGGGAAGAAAAGATACACCCAGTGTTTTCTTCTGACATTATTTATAGACTTAAAAGATTTGGTACGCTGCTTTCTCTCTCTCTCTCTCTCTTTCTCCCATCATCTGACAGGAGGGAGCAGATGTATGTACAACTTGGCGACGCCGATCTCCCGAGATGGAGAAGATGTTCACATTGTCAGCGTAGGGACCCCAAAGGCAACGGACCTTTGCGGCTCACGTTATTATTTTGAAGGAAAATAATGTGTGTTGAAAAGAACTTGCAGGATATTTCCTCCTAATAGAACTTTGTCTGATAAGAGCTTCCCAGGGAGGCAGCAGCCCGCTGTGCCAAGGGCTTTCGCTGCGCGGCTCTCCGTTCGTAGCCCTTTGCTTTGAGGCTGTTAAGGATCCCATTTTTTTTTAATGAACATTTAATTAATATTAATGTTATGCTAACAAAATACACTGATTGAATAACTCCTGTAATTCATTAGATATCCTGCTAGAAAGTGGCTGTGCATACAGACTACGAAGATCCCCTCGGAAGTCTCAAAATTATCTAACGACTGTAGGTTCAGGAAACACGGGACGCCAGAAACACCAGCCCGTCAGGACTGCGCTGAGGGACCCACACAACTCCCGCTGGGCCCGGAGATCGGCCTGTGCGAGGCAGACTTTTACGTGGGCCACAGCTCCTCTCCACAGAGCCCACAGGCCACATAACGCATATCTGGCAACTATATGAACAGATGCACCCCACGTAATAAAATTAGCCGACCTCTTGCTTTAAATTTCTACATTAATGGAGTCAATCCATTTAAAAAGCATTAGATATCTGAGCGGAGTCCTCCGGCACGCCTTTTGTTCCCTCTAAGTGCGTCTTCAAATGTCTTCGGAGAGATGGTTTACACGGCGGCGGTGGCTGAATACATGGGCAATTATTCTCAAGCAGCAGGAAGCGTGAGGAGGCCGCGCTCGGGCTCCGCGAGCTGTGCCTGGGTGTCCCCTCTCTCATGATGGGCGACGGGCTCCTACCTTGGGACCACACACACACACGCACGCACACACGCCCCGACTCACGTTGTTCACAGTTAACACTGACAAGGTCTGCAGCTTCAGCCACCCATCTATCAGGGTCCTCACAGGAGCTTTGGTATTTTGGAAATTATTTGCCTTTGTTGCATTCATTTTTGTTTATAAAATACTAATTACCTCTTTTATTGTTTGAAGAGATTAAAAGTTAATAGGAGAAACTAAATAAACAGAATGCCATTCTGCACAAACTATATAAGCTGGTAATTAATTTCTGGCCTCCTCTGAGCTAATTAACTCATATAAAGAAATGAAGTTAATGAACCATAATTCTAGTCATACAAGTGTAGATACAAGCAGTTTGACTTAATGAATTAATAAGATATTTCCTTTCTTAGAGGTTTTTCAATTGTGTTCCTAATCTGAAGGTCCCTTTAATGTTCCTTTCTGGTTAAAATGTTTAATAAATGGCAGGGCAACCTGGCGATGGTGCTAGCACGTGGCACCATCCTATAAGAGTCTCTGGGTGTGGACTGGTTCCCGCGGGTGGGGGCAGTGGCAGCCAGTGTTTGTCCCAGCGCGCCCTCCCACAGGACGGGAAGCCCGGGGGACACCATTTATGTGACTTCTTTCCCCGACATCTTCTGACCAGTTGGAGTAAACTGAGGAAGCATCCCTGTGTGTGCTGCCCTGGGCCACACCCACCCATGAGACTCACACGCGTTCTCTCCAGGTCTCCAAGTGCCTTCGATTCTACATTCACACCTTCTGAGAGCGCTGATCTGGAGTCTGGATTAATATAGCTCAGATGAATTGAAAAACATCTTGTTTTGTTTTGTTTTGTTTTTGCCATTTTCATGTTGGAGACCTTCTAATGTTGCATTAAAAAATGTCATATTCCCTGGGTGTTTGGGGCATGAGTACACAGAGTAGTGCTGTTAAAAGATCATTTTGTTTCCCAAATAGAGGCCCCACCCAGGATCCAGAAAGGTATATTCTATGTTCAAAATAATTTTGATCTAGTAATGCTCTTTATTTTCATTAACCTGTTTCTAGTCCTGAAGGTGTTCTCAGGATAAATATTTGGGTCCCAGGAGGGGCACATGTACCAGATCACACCCTACACGTGATTTGACGGATATACTTATGATGGAAATCCTTGTGATCTAATGTTGCCAGAGATCAAAGTTTGGGCTGGATTCACACACCAGCAAAGCCAGGCTGTGATGCTGCAACAAGGTTACACCACCATGACCACCCCCTCGGGGGGGTCTGCGGGGGCTGTCCTTCATCTACAGGTGCTGCCCAACAGTCCATGACCACCATGCCAACGGGAGAGGATGAAGAAATTGGGGAGGAAGAGAAAGAGCAGGAGAGTGTGTGCTGAACTTGACAGTCATTATTTGATTTAATGGTCCCATCAGAATGAGCCAAATGCTGTTCTAATCCTGCTTTTGTTGACTTGAAACCAGGACTTGCAGAAGTTAGATAAGTTGTCCAAGGTTGCACGGCTAGTCTACAGGTGAGCAAGACTTTCAGTGTCACTTCTGCATGGCCGTCCGTGTGTTTAGCCACCACCCCTGGTGCCCCCACCATGTCCCCTTCCCAGACAGGGCCCTCCGTGTGCCACGGGCTTGCAGGATTTGGCGATGTTTGTCTTCCGGGGCAGGGATCCTGTGCCAGCTGCCTCCAGGACCCCGACCTTCACATCCCCTCCCTACCACCAATCTAGAAGATGGCGATGGTCACAAAAACTGTAGAGATGAGAAACCATAAAAACATGTGAGCCTCAGTCATGACCGGAAGCGGGGGCCAGTCAGTGGGATCCAGAGGCCCCAGGGACAGTGTCTGCATCCCTCTGTCACCATGACTGCCAGACAGAGCAGGACAGGTGAGGACACCACCTCCTGAGCCTGCAGGTGCTCCTCTGAGGGTTTGCTGTGACTCACCTGCCAGCGCTAGAGAGCAGCGGATGCCCCGCAACTGGACACATGTCCTTCCCAGAGTGTCTCCCTCACTGGACTGTGCACTTGGGATGGTAGCTGTTACCATCATTGCCAATGTGTGACTAGCCTAGGACCTCAACCCCTCAGCCGGACTTTAATGCAGGACATTTTCACAGCTACAGAAGGACGAACTGGCTTGTGTGGACCCAGCCACGTGGGGGTCATGGAGCTGAGCTCCCCAGGGCACCAAGGGTCATGCTAGAGACACACCTTCCCCACAAGCAGAGGAGATGTCAACCCATCTGTGTGTTCGGTGGTCCAGGTGGGGATGAATGGATGGACATCCAGGTAAAGCTTTGTCCACCTGACAGGGTGTAGACAGAGGCAGAGGCACCCAGGGTCATTCCCATTGTCTTCCTTGTGAGGGGACCCCAAGCTCTGGTCACCGGCTTGAAGAACCACATCAGAGAACTGGGTACTTCCTGAAGTCCAGGGTCAGGGACACTTTGTCCTGTGCAAGTGACACATGGGGTACAGCCTAGGGTCTGCTCCTAGTGCCTTGTGGACGGGTGGGTCACTGAACCGTGGCACAGTCACATGGGTCGTCAGTCCACCTGAGAGTGTCACCAGACCCACCACAAGAGTGGCAAGAGCGCCATGCCCACGGACCCGCCACCGCAACCTCCCCCTGCACCCTCCCCTCCAGCTCTTCCCCCAACGGCCTCCCCCCGTGGCCTCTCCCTCACTCCCTCGCATGCTCCCACTGCATGCCCCCATGTGTTCTGTGGCTTGTACCAACACCTTTGTGTCCCGCATCGATCCATCCCTGTGCTCAGTGCTGGCTGTTCCTTCCTATCATTGGTGACAAATTAATCGTCGATGACCCAGTTTGTGTGTGTGACCATCCCCTGTTGGACACAAACTCTATTTATTTATAGCCATTCTGCAGTTATTAAATCCTGCCAAGGTTCATACAAAGCCGGCCCTTGTCCGGGCGCTGGTTTTCCCTGAAATGTTCCTGCTTCTGCTACCTGTGAGCCTGTCTCCTCCACAGCTTCTCGAGGCTTATAAGGCAGAAGGACTTGGGATATTTATTTTTTGGCTTCATCAATTCAGACCCAAACACCATGTCACAAATATGTCCCCCGTGACTCAGAACCGAGGTCTGATGGAGCCAGAGCAATGCCCCACGCGGCAGCAGTGCCTGCAGAAGGTGGGCATGCAGAGTCCCTCCTGGGGGCTTCCCTCAGCCACATGGAGCCCGTCTACCAAACCCCCTGGGGGCTGCATGTGCTGGTAGGTCCTGCCAGCCCCACCTGCCTCCTGAGCCCCATTCTGTGCACACTGGGTACGTGATATGCCTGGTGGGGTTGCACACAGGCCACCTCACTCTGACCCCTGCATCTGACCCCAAGGACCGGGTGGTCGAAGCTGCTCCTGCCCAGTCGCCAGCAGAACGATATTCACCGTGTGCAGACTCGTCACCTTCCCCAGCCCTCTGATCTCAAAAGAAGAATGTTTCTCAGCTTTTCCAAGAAGAAAACAATTCCTAAGTGAAGCACCATGTCCCCTGTCTTCACACATTCTCCTCCACCTGCCTAGGGCTTGAAAGTGTGAGCTGGGTAGCTAATAGACCATCCAGGCCGCATCCACAGCGGGCACCCTGAGTGGGCCCCAGGGCCTTCCCACCCTGCCATCGTGGGGAGCACCGCACCCACCTGACAGTCTGGGAGCCACGCACGGTCCCTGGGCCCCCGTTGATGGTTCTCTGATTTGTCTTCTCAAGGTCACCAAAAGCTTTGTTTTATTACAGTTCTACAATTTTTCCCAGAAACCCCCACCACAATCCCAAGCACAGTGTGGATGCTAAGTGAACGTGGTTAAACGGGGGCCCTCACATCAGTTTTGAGTCACTGGGCTTGCCTCCTCCACCCACTTGTGCATGTGCAGGCAGAGGCCTAGGATGTGTACTTGTGTGTATTTGCAGAGATGCCTGGAAGTGCTCAGCCCTGCCCCAGGCACCAGGGAAGGGTAACCGCTCCCTTCTTCCAGAATGAGTTGTAGGAATTAACCTCTTGGGGACGTCCGCTCATCAGGCAAGCAGGAGGGACCCACGGGTTGCTGCTCAGGGGCAGTCATGGCCTCAAGGCCAGAAGAAAATGCATCTCTAGAACACAAGTCAAGGCCTCACAGAGCTTGATGGAACAGCAGACACCTGGGATAGGCATGAGTCAAGGAGCCCCTCACACCTGCACCGTTCTAATGATAACCCGGCACTCAGGACCCTCTCTTCCACATCTGTGAGAGAAAATATGGAACTCCATGAGCTAGAGCAGAGTCTACAGCTTCATCATTCTCCAAATGGTACTTGAAGGATCAATGGGTGAGGGTCCACTGGTGGTAATTTCACTTAAACAAAGATGAGTTTGGATAACTGAGAAGATTATAGGATCATGCTGTGGACTCAGGAGCAGAGGCTGGAGCTTATGCTGGCTCAGCTACGTCCTGGCTGTGGGACCACATGGCTCACTGCTTCATTTTCCTCATCTGCGTAGTGGAGGCAACGATACGGCTCCACCCAGGGACCAGAGTGAGGAACAAGTAATGACGCCGGGTCTCAAAGGTTTGCAGCAATGCAGAGCTGAGGGCCTGCCAGCCTGTACCCAGATGGGCTTGGTGACACCAGTTATGGTGTTGCCCCCATTTTCCCTCTCTCCTCCTGTCAGGAAGAGAGATCCGAATTATTCGTACAGACCAGGTGCGGTGTCATCACCAGGACTACACATGCATATGATCCGGGGACCTCTGGCATGTGGGGCGGATGCTGCAGCACCGAGCCCCTCCCACCTTGCTCCTTGGTGCACTGCCTTCGGGGCCAGAGGACCCAGCAGAGAGGTGCTTGTCTTCAGGAGATACATATCTCCACGCGGGAAGCATGTGCACAAGACGTGAGCATGGCATAAGGAGAAGAACTTTTATTTTAAGCCGATCAAAAATTATTCTTGAGATTTCTCAGGGAGCCCTAAGAAAAGCATGGGCTTCCGTCCACGTTGACATGTAGCATATTATCAGAGGAAGGCTTGAGAGAGAGAGACGGAGAGAGAGAGAGAGATCGACAACCAAAAATACCAGGAGCGAGTGATATATTGGGGATAATACCGCTTGTGTCCTATCATTTTAAAGCATGCCATTAACTAAGGCGTAAGTGGCCTCCGATGGGGACCTTTGCTCCCGCTTTGTGGCCCGCTGATCAATTGCATTTCCATCCTCAATTGAGAGCCGGGCTGACAAGGCTCGGAAATGTGTTTCATCTTGATTTAGTAAATTTCATTTATCTGTCTCCATTATTTACTCAGATGCTAAGAATACATCTTTTCTTGGCCATTTGCTCCTAATTGATGAGGTGGCCATGCGTGCGGGTCCTGGGCTCACTGTCTCGGGCTTTTGATCGACGGTGTATGAAGTAGGCTTTTAAAACTCATAACAGCCTCTTCTGCGGGCGCAACAGCACCGTTATTAATGAAAAGCATGACTGTCGGGTACTGGAAGGCAATCTAATTAAACAGCAAGATTTCCATAAAATGAGTTTCAAATCAATCGGTCAATACAGGAACCACTTAAGAAGATGTAAGTATGATAAACTGATGCGGCTGAGGCGGGGACACGGGCACACCACCCGGTACGGTGTTCAGACTCGCGTCTCTGAGCTCCCCGAGCGAATGTCATCCGAAGTTACTTCTTTTTCTCTTAGAATTTAAGGGATTCAGACTAAACCACACATGGAGGACCCCCCTCCGGCTGAGGACGGGTTTCTGATGGTGTCTCATGGGGGGCAGAACCCAGGAAGCACGTCGAGCCGGGCGGGCATTCAGACCGCCACTGTCCGGTCACCTGTCCCTGGGAGAAGTCCTGGCGGTGGCGCTCCTGAGGCTCAGACGACCCAGTGAACCACAGAACTGAGTTACTGGGGTTTCCTGTCTACACTTAACTCTTCGTAAGTACCTACCTGTGTGGTCTATAAGCTCTGCTGCTGAGGAAAGGTATTCTGTCCAATATTTCCATGAAATCTCCTTTTGCCTCACAAAGTCCAGACCTCTTTGTAAAAGGGAGGATATTTATTAAAAACATTGACAGTGAGAGAGACAAAGAGGGATGGAGTCAGGCGGCTCCCTGTGCCCGGGGAGAGATGAACGGGGTGTCACTCCGTATTGGTGATGGGCAGCTTAGCTAGACTTACCTGATGCCTTATGCACAACAATTTAACTCGGTTCCATAGAAACAGGTGTCAAAAACATTTATCTTATTTTAGAAAAAGAAAACTTTCTATAGAAATTACTCGAGTCAGTTCTTGAACTATCTACAGCCGTGTTAAGTTACAAAACAGGATTCTGGTTCTTACTCGGGTCATCGTCCTCATCAATGGCGGCTTGTACCACATGCGCTTCTTTTCACTGTCTGGTCTCTACCACGTCTGTCCTGCACACGGTGGAAGCTTCAGGTCCTGTCCCGAAAGCCGTGTTGGGATGCAGGACAGTTGTGGACATCCAGTCCTGGTACCACCTGGGCTTCGAGAATCCAGCACCTCTTACGGTCTGACCACTGATTCTCTCTGGGTAAGTACCCTTGTCTTACCTCTGCTATGTATTCTTTTTAAAGACTTTATATATTTACTTGTTTAAAAGAAAGAGAGTGAAAGAGGGAGTGCACAAGGAGGGAGAGTGGCAGAGGGTGATGGAGGCTCCCCGCTGAGCAGGGGGCCCTACGTGGGGCCCGATCCCACGACCCTGAGATCATGACCTGAGCTGAAGGCAGACACTCCACCGACTGAGCCACCCAGGTGCCCTGCTATATATATTTGCTATATATTTTTTAATGCAGCTGTCCACACACCAATATACACATAAACACACATATGCATCCACACGTGCACTCACACACATGGCACACATAGTCACAAACACATATTCTGTGTTTTATGCCACAGGGTAATTTCCAATGTCTACTTATTCTGTCAGTTGACCTGAAATAGGTTGGATTTTTTCATTTTCTACATTTAAGTCACACAAAGTGATGCTTAATCTGTTTTGCAGATCTGTAAAACGTGAACCCAACAACCATCACCTTTACATTTTACAAACCCCATACTGGATTCAATTATTTTGTGGCATCATTCATCCAGCAAACACTTCCTGAATCCCCTCCAGCCTGCAGGTACTGTATTTACCGAGCCCTGAAAGGTATCAGGTTTGACCAACAGAGCTAGTATGAGTGCTCTCTGGGATCACACCTGGAGCACAGTGACAGAGATGAGCTACGTGGACCAGGGTGTCCGGGTGAAAGGCGCCGATCCTGCCACCTAGAGGGCATTGCACCTGTGAGTGGGAAGTAAGGGGGATCATTTGGGTGACTGACGACAGTCAGGAGGAGGGACCCTGTCTGGAAGTTGGGCGGGACCTCACAGACAGGCAGCACCCCTCTGCTTCCATGCAAGCCTATCAGGCAGCCAGGTGGGGCGGGGGCTGGACCTGGGGGGGGCGGGGCAGACCCAGGAGGGGTGGATGGGGGGGCGGGGGGGGAAAACGCAGGGGGTGTGCTGTGGTCCTTCCTTCCACTCAGGCCTGTGAACAGGGCTGTGGTCGGAGGTCAGAGCCCCACGTGCAGAGGGCAGGAGGTAGGCAGGGTCAGCGCGGTGACTCTGGATGGTGGAAGTCCAGCCCTTTCCAACATTGGCATCTCTGGCCTCGAAATCCTTTGCTCAAACATCGAACATGTCCAACAGACGCCGACTTCCTTACATAACAGCCCACAGTGCAGGGCCCTGGATTCGGGGCCAATGGACGGCACCCCCAGCACTCTGGGTGCCCGGCCCTGGCCCGGGGTGAAGATGGTGTGGGTGACTCCTTCACCCCCTGCCCTGGAGACCCTTCTTTTGCCAGGTCATAAACACCACGGTCCCCCCAAGTTCCTTTCTGGGGTGGCCCCAGGGCCCTCTGATGGCCACCGTCCGGCTGAGGCTCCTGGATCTTCCTCCTGCTGCAGGTGAATGGCCCCCAGTGTCACTGCCGCCTCCTTTCCCACCTTCCAGCAGCAGCCTCTCTGCAGGAGCCGGTGACTGGTACCATCATCTTCAGGCCAGTGTGGGAACCCAGGGCTGTCTCGATGGCGACCTCTCTGTCACGTTGCACTCAGCACAGGTCGGGGGAAACCAGGCCCCCCGCATCCCCTGTCCAGAGACACAGCCTCATGTGGTCAAGCCACAAGAGCCCATGGTACTGAGATGCAACCGTCTGAAAGACTGGGGCGAAGCACAGGAAGTGGCTGCTCCCCCGGGTCAGGGCTGGGCAACACGCCGGTCAGAATATTAGCAAGCTCATGAAGCTCACCTGCTACAGTGACTGTGCACTCGGCGTCGTGGGAGGATTCCTCATGGTCCCTTCCACTTTGCACACGCAGCAGGCACGTGCAGCTGCCCTTCCGTGCGGTTGGAGGGAGCGGTCTTGTTTGCACAGAGAGATCACACGTGCAGAGCCGCTGGAACTCGGGGTTCTCCAGGTTCCTGCTGACGGAGCCCGTGTGCTGCCGTGGGGTTCCTGCGGGTGGCTGTGGTCCTCGACGCCCAGGGACAGCCTGCTGGGCCTTGAGCCACAGGCCACAGCGCTGTGACAGCAGGGCTTGTGCCTCGTCCTGGCCTCTGGCACCTTCCAAGAGGGTGGCACCTCCCGCAGACATAGTAAGGTCAGGATGGAGACCACAGGGTCCTGCCGCTGAGCCATCATCTTCCTCCCAGGATCACCGCCTGGTGGGGAGCTGGGTACAGGCCGCCCACATGCAACCACAACCTTGGGGTGCCCGGGGTGGACCCAGCACCGCCAGCCCACCTCACTCATGCTCAGTACCTGGGCTTGGAGTGCTGTGAAAAGTTGCTTTTTCTCTATTGATATTAATACATATCTATTTCCTCTTAGGACAAACTGTGATTCAAATGAGAGTAACAATGAATCAAATTAGAGGAAAAATAAATTCCTAAGCAGATAAGAAAAAGCTTAAATACACCCTGATTAAACCATATGTCCCGGACCATCATCTCTTAAGCACTATAAATCTTTACAGATGTGCAGACCCTGTGGGTCCCAGAGGACCCGTGGATTCTTCCCCTGATGTGGCGGTTGTGTTTGTCCAAGTCTTCTCACGTGAGAAAGACTTTATTTTATGAATAATAAACCTTCTTTAACAGAAGAAATTAAGATTTCATCTTAAGAAAATCCTGTTGTTTCTTTCTGAACTGCTTATCTTCACTTAACATTTCAGATACTTGCCGATTCATTTATTAATTCACTCATTTATCTAATATTTTCCTACATTTTTAACACGGCCCAGCATTCTGCCAAGCTTACTAGAACAGCAAGGAAACTACAACAGTTTCTGTTGATATCAAGGAGTTTTTAGAGAAAAGATCAGGCCTAAAATGATCAAGGATGTTTTAACTGTTCTGCTTCCAAACCTACCTGAACCTTAGGGAATATTTCTTCCCTTTTCCATGTTTTGTCCTCCAAATCTAAAAATGCATCTGCTCCAGGTTTCTGCTTGGGCACCTACTTCTTTTAGATGAGGGGAACCCAATGGTGGATAAAACTTGGTGAAGACTATTAAAAATGTTAGAGGTTATTACATAGCTGAATATTTCAGAATATATTTAAACCAAACCACATTTATCATAAATAGTTAAATAATTTTCGTTCTAGGTGAGGTTTATTGGCATTAAAAAAAAAAATGATGGGTATTTGCTATGATGCTTTTGTTACCTGCAAGGGAAAGTTTTGGCATTGTAGGAAGTTTAAATTTTGAAGGAAAATGTTTTTTGAAGAGATGTGGATGTTTTATGAATATTCAAATGTATTCATTTTCTAATTGCCCAGTATAGGCCAGGGAGGTTGTTTATTATATACAATTATAGCTTGATCATAGGTGTGCTTGAGTTAAAACTATTATTCCTAGAGGCTCCTGGGGGACTCAGTGGTTGAGCTTCTGCCTTTGGCTCAAGGCGTGATCTTGGGGTCCTGGGATCGAGTCCTACATTGGGCTGCCTGCAGGGAACCTGCTTCTCCCTCTGCCTGTGTCTCTGTGTCTCTCTCTGTGTTTCTCATGAATAAGTAAATAAAATCTAAAAACAAATAGAACTATTATTCCTAACAGCATAGAGGTGCTGTATTTAAAAAGAATAGAAACAAACAAACAAAAAAAATAGAACCCAAACCACAGTGACCCTGCTTGTCCTGCTTGTGGTGGCCTCTCACTGCGTTTATTCGTGTGTTCTGGTTAGGTGACATGCATGCACACGCATGTGCCCGAGATGGGAAACTGAGGACAGACCTCAATATTTCTGTCACCCCTAAAACGTCTTCTGCATCACCTTCTGGGAGCTCCTGGACCCTTCTGAATTGAATTAAATTGGTTATGCTCTGTGGTTATTTCAGCTAAACCAAGTCCCTTAGTATGCATCACACTCCTGTATTACTGGGCTGGCACCAATTTGTTGTTTACTGATTTACGCTAATTCAAACAGTTTATAATATGTCAGAATTTTTCCAGGGGTTATGGGAGAGATGCTTTTGGGAGGCTTGCACAGCCACTGATAATTAGTACATTAGCCCTTGGGTTGTTTGCTATTTTTGTTTTTGCGAAAGGAAAGAAAAAAAAAATCCCCAAACAGCTGTGTATGTTCAACAACAGCAACTGGGCATTTACACAAAATGCACACACCATTTAAATACACACACACACACAATCACACCAACACTGTGACACAATGCACAGACATGCACACACTCACACTCCTTTGTGGGAACCCGGAGCTCCTCATTTCGATACAGGAATTGAAATAATGTCTGCACTCTACACTGATGAAGTAAAACCAGTGATTTTTACATTGTACCGATTTCTAATTAAAATGTCCCTCACACACATTCATAAACAACCAAGGTTTTCATCTGTGTGTTTCACTTTATCAGTACCCACTCCTTTCATCTTAAAAATGACAGTTTCTGTCCTCGGTTTAGGCTTAAAGCATCGTTGTGAGATTCTTCATCAGCTCAAACACATCTATTGATTTATTAAATTAATATTCACATAGAGTCTTATAACAAGCCTCCTTGATGTGATCACTAATGGGACCATGTGATCCCCCTTGCTGGGATTTGGCATTAGGACAGAAAGGGTCAGGATACATTGGAAAAAAATACTCTATAAGCAACCACATAATTTGTGAGACTGAAAATAGCCTCCTGCCTTTCGTTTGGTTTTGTCTAGAAGTTAACTTTCTATTAAGGAGAAGAAATAACTTTAATTTTGTGACAAGTACCTCTTTTTGAAATGGGTTTCCAGTTTGTACTTTCAAAATAATATTTTCTTGCCCTGGGGATATATTTTTCACCTTAATGGAGAAACTCATTGTGGCTTTAACCTCACGGTCCAGGTCCTGTGCACAGCGATCATCACATGTGCTAAATGACTTTGAAAGCCTCGGTTGCTAATTTTAGCAGAAACTATTATTCTCACTTTTAAAAATTATGGTTCTAAAAACTAAACTAGTTTTGTAAATATGACACCAAAATTTTTAGCTTAATCAGGAATTAATCTGTGAGGAAAAAATTTCACAAAATCAATGTTTATTTCATAAATCTTCCAAGTCTTAAAAATTTGCTTTTTGGTAATCCTTGAAACGCAAGTGTCACAATAGAAAGAACACAGACTGAATTTTCCTATAATGGAGGAAAATGTTCTCTTTGGGAAAATCACATGACACATCAACAGTATTTCTTAAAGATTTATCACCTGTCTTTGTCAATAGAAATGTAAAAAAGTTCATGAACTTTTATATCAACTGCTAAATTTGAAAATCATAGATATGAGTTACAACCATAATACATATATTATTTTCTAGTAGTATCTCACATTGTTATCCAAGAATTTTAAAAAGACTCCTGTGTGCTAGCTGACCCCCAGACCTCTTCTTCCTTTCCCCATACTTGTGTGATGAGCTGCAGCAGGGAGACCCTGCTTCTGTTGTTTAGATCGACAAGAGAAAGAGAAAGAGAAAGAGAGAGAGAAAGAGAAAGAGAGAGAGAGAGAGAAAGAGAAAGAGAGAGAGAGAGAAAGAGAGAGAGAGAGAAAGAGAGAGAGAGAGAAAGAGAGAGAGAGAGAAAGAGAGAGAGAGAGAGAAAGAGAGAGACAAGGCTTCTCATATTTATTAAAAGAGCATGAATCGTGTCATGAGTATATTCCCTTAATTCGTACGCTATTTCTGAAGCACTAGGGATGGTTAACTGGCAGAAAGCACAGAGAGGCCCTGGGCCCTGCCCAGATCACACAGCACAGCATCAGGAGCTGGGTGGGAGCTGATCTCTGGGTGACTCTGTAAAGTGGCAAGAGGCTGTTAGCCAGGGATCCAATGCAGAGCTAAGGACGGAGGGAAGAGAGGGGGAGGGGCAGGGGCCTGGAAGAAGACAGAAGGGGCAGAAGGAAGAGGGACCAGCCGCCTGAGCCGCCCATTACCCTCCCTGACAGGGCTCGCAGCTCCGTGTCAGAGCAGATAACAAGAATCACAGTGTAAAACTGCCCGACTTTTATTTCTGCCTTCCCAAGCTATTGGCTCGCTCACTAATAATCGAGATTTATTACTGGACCCATCTGCTGCCTCTATAAGGTCAAAAGGTAAACCACAGGCATGGCCGATGTCACCATCAAGGTAGCTGGTAGCAAATGGACCCTGACAAGTGTACTTTTAAAAGAATATTGGGGCAAGAGCACTCTGAGCATGAAAGTCAAGCTGATAAAGAAAATAAAACCTAAAATACTAAAAAGATGTCAAGTTTTAACCCATTAATCCAAGTGATGGAGTCCGGCTGTCATCCTTGTATCTGAGCCGCAGTCAGAAAGAAGAATGGGCCCCTGTGCTCCACAAAACGCCGGCAGGTCCGTCTTGTGGATTTGGTGCATCGAAGCTTACTGTACTTGGGGACGCGCTCGGGGTGGTGGCGACAGGGAGAGCATTCCCCATGTCCCCCAACTTCCCTAAGCTGTGTCAGACTTGCAAAGAAACACGTTTCCCTTTTTGCTATCTGGTGGGAGGACTCGGCTTCCTGGGAGGAAGTGTTGGAGGTTGGCCAGATATTCGGGTTTTTGTAAATGTGGTGAAGATGGGAGATTCTCGGACAGTGAATTTCTTTCCCCCGCATGTTCCAGAGCGCCAGAAGGTTGCCATGAAGGCTGAACTTCCCAGATGATTCTATTGGCGCATTCTTTATCGGTTTCTGGCCAGGAAATTCCTTTCCCCCCTTTCTACTGCTCAGGTAGAATGAAAAGTGAAAAGGGCACGGAGCTTGATGGAAGATCCAGCTCCCTCCTCTCCAGCGCAGATGGAAAATCTACCGCACGCCTGAGAACAAATTAGAAATCAACAAAGAACCACTCACTTTGTCTCAGCTAAGGCCCTAAAGAGGTTGTCTACGCCCACGTAGCACCACGCAAAATGTGTGGCAGGTGCTGACAGCTGATGAGCGCTCTTATCATTTCGCTCTACTGTCTGGCTCATTCATTGCCAGCATCATCTTCTTGCATTTTTCCATTCTTTTCACCAAAAATCCACCAGACACACACTCGCAGCCTAGATCGGAAGACACAGAATCCCACCCTCCGCACAAAACAGATCCCGTGAGCCCCCCCCCCCCACATGCACCGCCTTGGCACCACCTCCAGGTGTGGATTTCCAGAAGCATCCTCTCCCCGCGTGGTGCACACTGTGGGCCCTTGGGTCTGACTGATTCTCCGTCCACTTTGTAGTGTGCCCTTGGGATGAGGAAAGAAGAGGGGAATCTGGGTGCTGCACGGTTAATTCCTCCTGCCACGAGGATTAAATAAGATCATTGCATGACGAGGCTAGGCTGGGCATCCAGCACGCCGCGAGCCTTGGCAAGGACTGCTTTATTCTTTTAAGATTTCCTTGTGCCTGAGCAACATTCACACTCCCCTCAGTTCTTGAAACATCTCCTGCTCCACAGGACCGATGAACGTTGGCTCCGTCTTCCACTCTCCCATCTATGATTCCTCTCCTCTTATCTGGCTTCTGCTCAGATTTAGTCGAGAAAGATAAGGTGATTGACTGACTGATTCCCGCGGACGTGGGGACAGGTCGGTGACCCCACTCTGACCTGCACCGGCCCCTGCCTGTGCCCATGGCAGACACTCACACTCGGGCTTTGTCCCCCACACTTCAGGTATAGGGATCCGCTGTCTCCAGCCCACTGTCTTTGGGCTTGCATCCCCTTCAGCTGACCGGGTGCAACAGGAGAGTGTGAATGACTAAGTATCACAGGCATTTTTAAAAAGTTGAGGAATATTGCGGTCTTCATGTTTTCTGTCTTTGATGCTCTGCACCCTCATCAGCTCTGGGGATGGTCACCATCCTATTTTCAGACATTGTCATGCGTGTGTGGTGGCAGCTCGCTGTGGCTATGATTTCTGATTACATGATGACACACAGGTTTGTCACATGCTTATTTGCCACCCGTGTATCTCCACTTTTTTTTTTAAGATTTTATTTATTTATCCATGAGAGATACAGAGACACAGAGAGAGGCAGAGACACAGACAGGGGGAAAAGCAGGCTCCATGCAGGGATCCTGATGTGGGACTCGATCCCAGGTCTCCAGGATCACGCCCTGGTCCGAAGACACTAAACTGCTAAGCCACCCAGGGATCCTCTCCCTTGGTGAACTTAATTTTCATTCATCCCAGAGATGAAGCGCATGTCTGTGCACACGCGTGTAGAAGCCTTGTTGTCACAGCCAGGACCAGAGACAACCCAGTCAAAAGGCGAATGATGGGGGCACAATCCTGCTGAACAGGAAATATGTGCAAACTCTCAGTAAAGCTCAACAACGTGAAGGAATCTCCTGTGCTGAGCAAACGAGGCCAGAGCAGAAAACACACACACACACACACACACACACACACATACACACACACACACACCCCAAAAAAACCCAGCCCCAAAACAGAGAGTGTGTTCAGTGTGATTCCATGTGTACTGGTTTCCAGAACACGGAAAACTAATCCGTGGTAAGAGAAGGTTGCCTGGCGACGGGGGGAGGATGCGGAGACAGGGGCTGCATGCTGGGCACTGTGGTTACTGTGGCGACAGCTTCGCGGGTATACACACAGATCAGAACTCATCAGAGTCCACACGTCCAAACCATGCAGCGTAGCTCACATCAGCTGTGCCTCAGCAGCAAAGCTGTTAAAAAAAATACAACCGTCTCATCAAACAGTGCTGTACACCTTACATTAATGCAATGTCCTACGTCAATTACGATCTCAAAAAAAAAGAAAGCCATCTCTTAAAATAAAACCCAGTCAGGGCACCAAGAAAATGGAGTCGACCTATTTATTTCCTTTTTCAAAACGTGAACGTTGGTTCCATTGCATGTTCTGTTTCTCGTTAAATGTGCTGCCTCTTTTTCCCTTTTATTCAGTAATGCCAGGCCCCAGGGCAAGCAGTGCGATGGTCACTACCGTCCACGTCTGCTCTCTGGTGACAAGGAAGTCTGTCCCAGAATTGTCACTGGCACGGGGGGACATCCTCTGTGACTGTGGGTTCGGACCCAGCCAGGTCCCTGAGCGCTGCCCAGGGGCGGCATCTGACAGGACACATGGGCAGCCTCTGCACACATGGGGCACCACTGAATACGTAGCTACTTTTGCTACAGTATTTATTCTAAATAACAGTTTATTTTCATGACTGTGCTCTAGGAGAGAGGCTTGTGGTCTCCCAAGTTCATATGCTGAAACTGTAACCCCCAGCACCTTAGTTTTCAGAGGTGGGACCATCAGGTGATGAGGGTGGAACTGTTGTGATGGGAATAGTGTCCACAGAACCCCCTCAGCCAGGGACACCAGCCAGAAACCAGGCCCTCACTGGATGCCGAGGTCTCCCGGTGCCTTCACACTGGACCTGGGGCTTGAGAACTGTGAGGAATAAATGTCTCCTGTTTGTGGGTCACCCAGTCTGTGATCCTCGGCTCTTGTTACAGCAACACGGATGGACAAGGACAGAGCGTTAATCCACTGTCACACCGAGGAAGTCCAGGAATGACTCCCATCCCACCACTTGGATCCAGTCCAAGCAGGTAATGAGTAGAGCACGTGTCTGTGAGAGAACACATGGGGAGCAGCGAAATGGCTTGAACAAAAGTAAAGCTTTTCTACGTGTTCCCTTCTGAGAAGTGGAGCACCTCACATTTTGAAAAGACCCAGGAAGGGTTTGTCAGGAAGTAGTTGTCGTTGCCTTCCACCTGGAATTTAAAAGGTAAGCACTAAAGTCAGAGGCACACGGAGCTGCACCTGAGCTCCCACGGTAGCACTTCCTTGCCTTCGTCCACGGACCATGGGGCTCACTTTCCGTTAGTGTCTCTCTGGCCCAGGCCGTCTGCTCTTACACTGCTGAATTTAGAAAACAAACCCACTTGTGCTTGGAAGCCAAGATGTGCAAATATCTCTCATGCGCAAAGCAACAGAAGTGCATGTGAATCCATCCCTGCACTTCTCGAGACACACTCGTTCGCCAGCACGAGGGGCACACACGGGACTGGGGAGCAGAAGGCAGCGATGTGCAACTCTGAGTCTCCTGGGCTGCAGCTAGCCTGTGGCTTCGTTCTTCCACTTTACCCCACAGGGGAGAACTTGCAGCTTGTCCCAACTCCAACTGGTGTTGTTTGTGTTTTCATTGGATTTTCGTGGAAAACCTTTCAAGTCAGTTTTGCTCTCCTTCCGATGTGGCAAATACTGGTGCAGCAAACGAGGCAGGGGTGGGATGGCAGGCGTCCCTTCAGAATTCTTCAGCTATGAATCTGCAGCGCCGTGCTGTAGCTATAGCTTGCTGGAGACGCTCCCAGACCGATGGCCCTCAAGCCGCTTCCACCTGCGCGTGCGGCTGCCGCACCTCATGGTGTTATGTTCGTTGCCACACAGTGAGCGACGACCAGCCCAGCGGTGGAGGAAGAGCTGCTGCCCGCGTGTTCCCACTTCACTGTCTTGCTGTTTCACTTAGATGCTGTTTTTACATTTGCAAAAGCGTTTCTTTCAGAAGAGATGACGTGAATGATCAGTTCTTCCACAGCAGTCACTGTGGTGAGAAGCTGCCATCCCGCTTCCAGCCCTGCCTGCACTGCGGTGCACAAACCAAATGCCAATGACTTGGTGTTGGTTGCATTCCAGATTATCCTTTTCAGGTAATTTCCTCAAGAACCAAGCACCTGAACTCCCCCCCGCCCCCCATAGCCTGTAGCAGGGCGATGCCAGATGAGTCAGATTATTGGATTACCCACTGAGATTCGAACAGAACAGATAGTAGGACTGAATGTGTTTCATGATTCTGGTAATAGTACCTAACATTTGATTTCAAAGAATCCAGTGACCCCCACCCCTGACCTCTAGGGCGGAGAGGAGAGATTTAGGTGTTGTTTAAACTAAACCAGTCAGTTGATTGGAAATACAATGATGTACTCAAGAGTTTTAATTCTTCCAATGCATCACATTGTTTCAAAAATTGTCCCTCCTTGTCTGGGGTCCATCTTAAAATTCAACCTGCGAAGAGGGATAAAAGGTGACAGGGCCGCAAGGCTCAATTCCTCTATTTTCAAAAACTGAATTTGCAAAACTTCAAGTTGTATTAAGTCTTATTTGAAGGAGGAAGTCAAATTTGGAACAAACGTAAATTACTGTGAGCGAGTTGTATTAACTTGAAAGAATTATGAAATGACGTGGCAATAAAAATCAGCACCAAGTACATACATACACTCTTTTGATGTGGGACCGAGGGCTTTCCTTTTCAAACCCGCATCCTTACAGGAATTTACTGCACTAGCCCCAGGTATAGGGCAGCCCAGATGTTCTCTCCTCTGCTGAAAAGGCGCACATGCAGAAGGGAAGGCCAGCTAGCTTGAACATCTGCGAATCTGCACGCTGTGAGCAAAGGTCAGGCCGGATCCTAGAGAGATAACGAGCACTGATCACTCACGGCGTGTGGGCTGAGCACGTGTCAGGCAAAGCTTCCACTGTCCCCAGTTCTGATTTGTTTGTGAAGTGAAATCATTCTTGCAGTTGCTGCCTTAGTAGAGGATATAGTCAGTAATTTCATGACTCAAAATCAGTGTAGCAAAAATATTAGCCCTGACTTGATTTTAAATAGATATAAGGGTTTTTTTAAATAATAAATTTATTTTTTATTGGTGTTCAATTTTAGATATAAGGTTTTAAAGGGAAAAAACCCACCTTCTGATCATTTCACTGTTTGGGCCTAAAATATTATATACCTCATTTCCAGACAAGATACACTCCCCACCCCAATTGGGGGTGGACTGTCCTGTCCAGTGTGTGATTCTGAGGTGTGCTGACCCAGAGGGCACTGAGTGCCGACCCAGGAGGGCACCGTGTGCCGACCCAGGTGAGCTGTGGCTGCAGGTGTCCTGTGGTCATGTTCATCGGCAGCCCCCCGCCCTCTGGCCCATGGACACTCCCTCCAGGCAGGAGAGCACCAGTGGGAACTGCCATCAAAAAGCCCAGGGAGCAGCACTACCAACCTCACCTGGCTGCCCAGTGAGACTGCTGCACAGGCTCAAGGAGAAAAATGAAGAAAAAAACCTCCTGCTCTGTGGCCTGCAAGCTGGTGAGGTGCAGGGGCAAGGGCACAGGGGGCAGCTCCTGCTAGGGCTTTCCCGTCAGAAGGGCTGTGCATGGCTGCCTTCCCATGAAGGAGACTCAGGGAAGCGACACCCTGAGTCTGGCTCCCGACGTGGGGCTCATGACCCGCACACTGGGCCTTGGCCATGGCCTGTCCTTGCCCGTCTGCATCCCTGGGAGCTGGCCCGGACACCCACCACAGATGTGAGGATGAAGACGGCAGGTGGCCCAACGCTGGGCGCTTGCTCTGGAGCCCCCGCCAGCGGGCGTTGTGACCGCCCAGGCCACGCTTCTCTGTTCCCCGAAGGCCCCATGTCGCAGAAAGTCCAGGTGATGGACGTGTTCTGCCTCCAATGCCCTGTGAGGACAGGAGCTCTGGGCCACCCTTCTCCTGGCCTCCTGCTTACACCTGTGCCCCCAGCTCACATCCTCACCCTCCCGACATCTGAGAGAAGATGACACCACAGTCCAAAGTGGAACTGAGACGCGGGCTGGGGCCCCGGGGACAGGCCTGGCCCGGCAGCAGCATCACCGAGCCTCAGCTCAGACATGGCACCTGGGAGTGAGACTACAGTAAGTGGCATTTGAAAGAGAAGCATTTGACCCCCCAACGTTCCAGTTAAGCAATCAGCACTTCTTATTTTTAAAAAAATCAGTTTGTGTAAAGAATACCTGTGCTTCTCTGTGTGCTGTGTCATCAGGCTCCTCCTGCCTGCCCATCCTCTCCCCACTCTGTCCACACCACCCCCTAGCTAGCAGACCCTCGGCCCCGGTGACAGTGGCAGTTCTAGAAAAGGATACAATTATGAAGCATATACACACTTCTTTTTAGTGTGTCAGTAAAAAGGAGATTACATTTCATTTCATTTCATGGGTATAATCGCCTTGAAGGAAAAGCTCACTTGCCAAACCCAAACTCATGGATTAAACCAAAAAAAAAAAAAAAAATTTAACTTGACATTTCCTTAAAACAAATTGTCATTTAATTTTTAAAAACATCAATGGCTCTCCTTGGGAAATTATTAACTGGAGAGTTACAGAGAATCACTGACTCATAGGATCCACTGAGGGTCTCAAGTTCTTGCAGGCGTCAGGCCTCCATGTGACCCTCTGGCATCGCAAATCAGAATCCAGCAAGCGGAGACACATCCAGGGATGAGACAGAGACTTCTACTTCGTGTGATTCTGGATGGTTCCAAGCAAACTGTCTTTGCTGACTTTGAATTTCCAGCCAGTCATCCTGGTCTCTTTAAGGAATGCCAACACGGCAGATGGGGACAAGAACATAGTGGAATTGGTTCAATCTTTAATTGTAGAATTTTCCAAATTCCCCAAAATTTATTTACTGATTTATAATCTACCTCTCTATACCATAAATTACTTGCATTCCATTAAATAGCAGACTCACAGAATTGCTTGAACACTGGTTATCTTTGTGTGAATTATTTTAATTATTTATATGTGGGGCCCCATGTTTTCACAGTCCTATATTTGTTTTACTGTTTCTCCTCATTTACACAACCCAAAGTATGTGATCATCTGTTTCTCACATTTTTTTAATTTGTTTTTTACACATATGGGTTTATTGAGTTCACAGTAAAAAGCTGTTTTTAAAAACTGAAAACATTTTGCTAATTACTGAAAGGGGGGAAATACATACAGTAACCCAGAAAATATCATTTAAAATATTACATCTGTTTTCTATTTTTAAACCTTCATTACTTCCAATTCAACTTCTCTAATCACAACTTACGCTGTATATTAATTGTTGAATCAGATTTATCAGAAACTGTCTTTTATACGGAATCATCCAGAAGATAGTTGCAGAGAAGGCTGGTAACACAGATGATCACACTGCTTCTTGTCCCAGCAGATGCACTGCAATGACACAGAGATTGTTCATATTAAATACTTTCTTTTGCACAGGATGCTCCCTTATCCCTTAAATGTCTGCTTCTGCAATGACACAGAGATTGTTCATATTAAATACTTTCTTTTGCACAGGATGCTCCCTTATCCCTTAAATGTCTGCTTCTGCAACATTTTTTCTGAGCTAATGAAGCACCACAGACCTCCGTGGGCTGAGACAATATTTGCACTTAGGATGATAATAGCCTAGCAGACATGACTCAATATTTGAGGATCAGAGCGAGGTTCCCAGCCTTAAAGAAACATATTTTTTATGATTGTTTTCCTTTTTGAAATTAATTGTGTGTTAAGAAGAGAAATTGTGCAGCCCACGCTGAGAAAGGAGATGTTAGAAATCATCACTGTAGATGATGGTATGGTCTGGAATCACAGGTTAGCATATTCTGGAACAGAGCTGACGTTCAAGGCTGTAGGGAAAAGCGTGTAAGGCTGGGAGGTAGGTGTTTGACATCACCAGGTCAAGAGCCCTTAGAAGAACATAATAAAAAATCTCTCAAGACTCTAACCTGGGAAACTGCATTGTTTTCCAAATATGAACAATTTTATGTATGATCAGAAAGTTTACATACTCTTTGAAACTCATCCATTGGTGCCATAGAGCCTGTGAAGCACACACACCAGATATAAAACCATCCTTACCTAAGAATATGAAAATCATCTCAGAGTTTGTTCTATCTGCTGGACTATTTTCAGTGGAAATGCTGAAACCATCTGGTTCCAGATGAAATTAATTTGGTGACTCTTTCCTGAATTTTCTGTTCAGTTTTTCTCTGCATCACCACACTTCCTCCGACTCTCACAGAAGACCCGCGCCTGAGAGTTCACGCACCCAGCCCGGCACCCTCCACCTGGGAGAAGTCTTCTCTTTCCTTCTCCTTGCTGTTCTTGCTTGCTTATGGACTTATTGTGCATTTTTCATAATTCTGAGTTATCTCTCTCATTGGCCTATTTACTATGCCTTTTTTGGGATTTAGAGTATATTTTTGAATACACTGCTTGTCCCATAAGGTAATATTATCCTGCCTCATGTCTAGCATAAGAACCTTGAACAGATACTATACTTCTCTACCTTTTGGCTCTTGTGCTAAGGTTGTCATACATCTGCTTCTGTGTATGTTATCAACCTCATAACATATTTTTATTTTTCATCCCTAAATGATTTATTTGCTATAAAGGAAAATTTTAAAGATATAAGGAAAGATCTTCTATATTGACCACAAACGCACCATTTTATGTGCTCTTTGCATCTTTAGATGTAGATCTCTTCTACCTGGTGATGTATTTCTGTTTGTGGTCTTCCTTCAACATTTCTGGTTGTGCTGGCGAGCAGATGATGAATTGTTTCAGCTTTTGTGCTTCAAGTTTATTTCATCTTTCATTTTGAAAGATATTTTAGTAATATCAGAGTAGAAATGAACCAATCCAAGTACAGTCAATCCATTCTCGACAAAAGTGCCAAAGTAAATCAATGGAGTATAATAAGCTTTACATCTGATGGTGCTGTAGCAAGCGGACACCCATGTGCATCACAACAAATCTCGAACCTGTGCCCACACCTTACATGACATCCAATTCAAAATGGAGTGAATGCCTGAATGTATGAGCTAATAGCATAACATGTCTTTAAGAAAATATAGGAGACAATTTAGCAACTTTGAGTTTTAAAAGAGCATTCTTAACATAAAAATCACCAAGTATATAATTAAAAACTGATACATTAGACTTCTTAAAAATTTTAAACTATTTAATTTCAAAAGACACTTAAAAAAAACTAAGGCAAAGCTCAGACCTGGAAACACACGTGCACAACACATATCTGACGAAGAACTTGTGTCTAGCACATATGAAAAACTGTTACAGCTCGATAAGAGAAAGAAAAACTAATTAAATAATGGACACGATTATTGAGCACGTGCTTTACCACAGAAGACATGTGAATAGCAAATACGCAGTAAGAAGTTGTTCACAGTGGTTAGTTGGTAGGAAAGTACAAATTAAAATCACAATGAGATGCTATTATATCAGAATGCCTAAAATGAAAAGCCCCAAGCATGCCAAGTTTTTGCAAAGATACAGAGCAACTAGAACCCCCCACAGGCCACCGGGGAGGGTGTAAAGTGGTGCCATCGCCTCACAAAACTGCTGGTAAGTCCACCAACAGGGGACTGAAGGCACAATCTGTGATGCATCAGACAAGAGAGTGTTACTCGGTGCTGAACAGGAAGGAGCTATCAAGCCAGGAAGAGACATGGAGGAAGTCAATGTGAAGAGGCTACATCCTGTATGATTCCACCATATGACATTCTGGAAAAGGCAAAACTATGTCTTGATGGGGTGCTTGGCTGGTTCCGGAGGAAGAACATATGACTCTTGATCTTGAGGTCATGAGTTCAAGTCCCACCCTGGGTGTGGAGATTACTTAAATGAATAAATAAATACAAATTTAAACAATTTAAAAATATCAATGTTGTCAGGGGTTTGGGGGATGGGGAGATGAACAGGGGAAGGAGAGGGAATCTTTAGGGCAGTGAAACTATTCTGTCTAATACTGCAGTGGTGGAGATGTGCCATACCCTTGTTGAAACTCATAAGTTATACAACACAAAGAGTAAACTCCAATTTATTTATTTTTTTAAAGATTTTTATTTGTTTATTCATGAAAGACACAGAGAGAGGCAGAGAAATAGGCAGAGGGCTCGCTGCCTCCAATTCAGGACCCAATCCCAGGACCCCAGGATCATAACCTGAGCCAAAGACAGACATTCAACCACTGAGCCACCCAGGTGCCCCATAGTAAACTCCAATTTAAACTAGGGATGTCAGTAAATAATAATTATGTATATTGGTTAATCAATTGTAACAGATATACAACAACTTATGATGTTAAATAACACAAAAAACTGTGGGGGAGGAGAAGGAGTATATGGGAAATCCCTGTAGTTTCTTCTCCATTTTTATGTAAATCTAAAATTTTTCTAAAAAATAAGGCATATTAATATATTAAAAAATAAAGGTTGGCATTTTCTTACAAGTTTAACATTTATTTACCATATATCTCCATTCCACTTTTAGGTGTTTACCTAGAGGACGTAAACCATATGTCCATGGAGAGTGGTGCATTAAGGCTTCTAGTAGCTCCAAACTGGACATGCCAACAGGTGACTGACTGAGCAAACTCTGGTTCAACTGCATCACGGACGACATCAGCCCTTAAAAAAAAATGATCTTCTGACAGACATACCCTAGATGTGAATCTCAAAATATCTGTTCCAAGAGAAGGAATCCATATAATGAACTATATGCACTGCATGGTTCCATGTATATAGAACTCAATTGTGAATGAGTGAATTGTGTAGTGTGTGAATTATACCCCAGGAAGTGGGTAGGGGAAAACCCTCTTGATATTGTTCCATTTTCAAATGTGTCCCTCTCATGAGCTTTGCCCCTATTTCAGGAAAATGAGCCATCATCTGAACGCACCAGGTGTGGGCTCACTCTTCAGGCACTGCTTCTCCTGCCCCTGGAGTGACATTCCCTCACACATTCACTCACTCTTTAGGATCCAGTTCACCTTTGGGGTGGACCCTCAAATAGGAATTATGTACTCCAGAGTCAAAACATTCTGGTAATACTTTTCCTTTTACTTCTTAGCATATTATAGTTACATGATAATATTTTAAGATGATTCCAGGTAGAACCACCAATCTTAGCATAGACTAAAATAACATTCATTTTTCTGATTTCAACATACATCTTTATATGTATTTTTAGCAAGTCAGAGCTGAGGATAAAGCTCAATGGAACAAAATTAGAATCTTCCTTCTAAATTAACCAAACACTATGAATTAATAGACTTTGGGCATGGTGGTTAACCAGCAGGGACCCACCTTTTGATACTTTCAGCCAAAGATACGACAAGGATAATACAGGGGTCTGTGCAGCCAGAAGAGGTGTCTCCCTCCCTTTGTCCTTCATCTCATTCTTTCCAAGTACAGATGCATTTAATGATAAAAAAGAAAAAGAAATGAAACTTAATTCATTTATTACTGAAAGCAAAAGAGCAATGTAATTGAATTAAAACAACATAATTAAAACACTGGTTTCACTAAAGACTTGTAAACTAGTTTCATTCAGTTCTGGTTTTTATTTATGATGAGTGTCATCCCAGAGTTGTTTTAAAGTTTAAGAAGTTAGGAAAATGGAAATAAAAATGTCTTTTGAAAATAAAATAACAGAACATATTAGTGTTCATCTTGAGTTTTTAAGGAAATTATGCTGCTCTAGATTGAATATTTTTATAGTAATTAGAAAAATACTCATTTCCTCTATGGGACTGCTTCCCTTGGGCCCATGCCAGCTGTGCATGCCTTTCACTTTTCTGGTCTTATTTTTATTATGAACATGCCCAGAAAAGGGACTGGAAACAGGATCCCAGCAGGAAGCCAGGACCTGGGACCCAGGTCAAGGCACCAGGAGTGGAGAAAACTCTCAGCCATTGTGCTCTAAGGAACCATCCTGAGTCAAGTCAGGCAGAGTATCTGAAAGTGGGGGATTTGCAATAATACTCGAGCATTGGAAACTTGGGAAAGTATGTGCTGCCCCAAGACCATATGCACCCTTTCCCTTGTCATCAAGCAACCTCCTGCCAATATCCTAAAAGTATATGATAAAAGTCACAGCTTGAGTGTTGTTTAATAATGCAAAAGTTGTAATTTTTGAAATCAAGAGAGAACAAAGAAATGATGTAAATTAGTAAAGAAATAAAGTCTTTTTAAAAAAAGCTCCTAGAACTGAAGGGATCACATAGGCACATAAGCTACTCAGGAAAATGAATTGTAAATGGTGCACACAAAGCATCTTATTAGCCAGGAATAATGATAGAATCCTGAAAACTTCTAGAGAGGAAGGATGAGGTGTTAGAGGGCATCGGTGTTCTCCAAAGGAACAGCAGAAGCTAAAAGAATGTAGAGCAATCCTACAGAATTCAAAAGAAAGAAAGAAGAAAGAAAGAAAGAAAGAAAGAAAGAAAGAAAGAAAGAAAGAAAGAAAGAAAGAGAAAAGAAAGAAAAGAAAAGAAAGAAAAGAAAGAAAAGAAAGAAAAAAGAAAAAAGAAAAAAGAAAAGAAAAGAAGAAAAGAAAAGAAAAGAAAAGAAAAGAAAAGAAAAGAAAAGAAAAGAAAAGAAAAGAAAAGGATTTATAGCTTAGAATTTTATACCCAGCTCAGGTATGAACATAAGATAAGGGTTCAAGAAACTTAAATCTTATGCACATTTGAAGTATACCATAGAAGGAAGAGTCATGAGAGCCAAGGATGGGTGTTCTTAACCAGGAGAGAGGCATAGGGAATTTTCTACAAAATCATGCAAAAAAGTTCCAGAATTTGGAGGTAAGCAGTGCAGCAGGCCTGCAGAGCAACAGTCCAGATGCAGGTCAGAAGTCTTCTGAAGAATAAATACTGCCCCAAATATTTTAAATGTTTTTATTAATGATGAAATGCCATGCACTTGACCACATTGGAAAGACACGTAGTGTTGTTAGAATGTTAGGGCCGAATTTATTGTTGAGGACATAGGAAAGTAAACTGACAAAAAGACAACTATTAATTCCAGGAATATGAGACATTTGTACAGAAAAGGAACAGTACCAAGTGGCTCAATAGTGAAAAAACACAAAAAACCACATTATGTTTATATCAATTATTCTTTAACCAAAAATATCACAGAAATGTGCTTAGAGGATGAAGAGGAGAAGTACTAGCTTTTGTGTTTATGGAGAGATTTAAGAGAACTGGATTTCCTTCCTTTGTAGGATGTCAGCTGGTAATCTCTAAACTAAGAACACTTGCCAGTATAAGAATATTGTCTAAATATAAAGAGGTAAATATCATATGGCACAGCCACTATATTTGGAAGTGATTTCCTCTAGAATCAGAGGTGGGTAGATTTTTTCTGTGAAGAGGAAGATAGTACCTATTTTAGATTTTGTGCAAATAGTCACTTCCAGTATCAGAGCATGAAAGCAGCCATCACTGATACAAAAAACAATGGTCATGGCTCTTTCTATAAATCTTTATTTACAAAGGCATGCAGCAGTTCATACCTGGCCCACAAGACTGTCTGCCAACCCACCCCCTTGATAGCTATAACCAAGCTGGGGAGAAACCAGGGCCAGGTCTGCTATTTTTTTTTTTTTTTTTGTCATCAGCCCTTAAAGCTGTCAGACATTTAATAACATGTATATATGTGTTGCTTGGAGAACACATTATATATTAATTTAATTTTTAAAAATTTAATTGAGAAAAGATATTTTTCTTTTTCTGAACTGAAGGAAAAAAATATTTTGGATTAAAGAGCAGACTGTGTTCTAAAAACAGTCTACAGTCAGTGGACACACCTTAGTTAATCCACTGAAGGTCAAAGAATTTCAAAGGGCTCTGCAAGGCCCCAGCTAGATAACCACAAATGGCCAGCTCGGGAGCCACATCAGGGGTGCTGCTCAGAGGTTTCCAAGTTCTTGGAAAGGGGTGAACATGAATGGTACACCAGGCCATGATACTGTTCAAGCTCAGACACACTTGACTCCTGGGGAGGAGCAAGAGCCTGAGAATCTGCTGGAGGGGAGGTGGGTGGGTCAGTCTAGCAACAAAGGTCAAATTCAGCAATTAAAATAATTAAGACTGCAGAGGCCTGTGGAAAAGACTGAGAATAACCTTGAATCGATTTACCTCGAGAACACTAAACAACACAGGAGATGCATGATTACTGAAGGAAACAGGAATGTACCTGCACCATGTCCCCCAACGTGAGGTACCACAACAGAACACAGTGTATTGCATGATGTTGGAACACAACATAAGCACCTACAGTCCAAGCCAGGATGAAGCTGAACGGGAAATTGTGCGGGGTAGCTTACATCTTTACTTTCTTAACAAAGCCACTTGTGTCTCCTTTTATTATGCATAGCGGTGTTCTTAATTTCCTGGAATCCTTTCTCATAGAAAGGAAAATCTATTTGAATTTCCACTATATTCCTTACTTGTTTTCCATTTATTTAAATTTAAAAAAAATTAACTACTATCTTTCATTATAATATCTATAGTATTCTCTTATCTCCTGGAAGTATCCCCAGTCATCTTTTTTACCTGTGAATAACGATAAAGATATTTGGAATATATTCAATAATGGTTATGAAGGTTATTTCTGATGATAATTATATGCACCTTATTATATACTTAAATGCTGTTATGCCTTTTTGAATTGTTTATAATTGCATGGGTGCATAATTTTTATAAAACAATAGGATGATTTTTCTTAAGAAAACAAGATAAGACTGGAGGTGAATATATATATGTAAACAGTAGCTCTGGATGTAGGGACTAGATGATTATTATTTTCTTCTTATTATTTATATTTTCCTCTCTTTCTTTGCAATTTTTAATGAGAAAATTGTAACAGAAAATATATTGACTACTCAAGCCCACATACCCTCTGTAAGTCCTTTAAATATATTATTCTGCATTGGTAAATGATATTTGAAAAATGGCTTAGCAGAGGACAGAATAGCTGGCAGAAAGAAGCTAAAGCATTGTGTCTGTTCTGGGTACAACTGAATCGATTTACATATTAGGACCTTCTAGATTCTGAGACCAATTCTGATCAGAAAAATAACATGTGAAGGGAACTTCCTTACAAAAGTTGGCTCCATATTAAGCTCTATCCTCCTGCCTACAACTAATACCAAGCCCGGATGTTTTAATCTGGGGTTTTGACTCCTCTTTCTCATTCATCTCACAAAACTGACTACACCCTGTGCCAAACAAGCACTGGGTACATAAAACATGGTTTGGGGCTCCAATTCCACCCAGGATCTGGGTTTGTTCCACAAACAAGGAAACATGGTCAGCTTCAATGTGGCCAACATCTATCTTCAGCTCTGGGATCCCTGTGGGTGGACACCAGCCTGCTTACTCTTGGACATGGCCGTCGACCAGTTGCCATGTTGAATTCAGGTTGCCAAGTTCAGCAACTCAACTTCAGTGTTGACTTTTTGCATTTGGACTTGGCTTTGTTCTTGGACTCCTATTGCTGGATTTCAATTGGCCTGCTGCTCCTGCATCAGAGAGCAGAGAGAGACATCCTTCTCAGGGAGCTCTGTGCTTGAACAGCCCCAGGACTGATTAGCATGATTCCCTGGGGATAACTGGATATATATATATATATATATATGATAACTGAAAAGCCAACCCATTTCCACAGCCCTGTGCTGTGGGTATAGGCAGACCACACCTGCCAGGATGGTACTGAGGCACTGGTTTCCCTTCATTTGGGCTGTGGACTGTACTTTAGCTCCAGACCAAGTCCCTGTGAAGAGCTAATATGAATGATGCGAAAGAGCCAGTCTTGGGAAGATCCGCAGGAGAATATCCCAACGTCACTTCTAGGGTGCCTTCCCTAAGACTAGACAGGAACCTTTGTCCTACACTCTTGGGGCACACTCTAGGTCATGGTGCTTGGCACTATGTAATTTTTTTAAACTCTGTTATATTTGTTCCCAAGATGATGGCTTGGTCTACTTTATACATCATTCAATCCCACTTTATACATCATCATGCATCATCTAATCAGAACCTTGCACAGGACCAGTGTGGGGTCTGTTCCACAGAAAGTTGATGATGAAAGTCCATCCACTGAAGATATGACAGGTGAAGGAAGAAAACAGTGAACACTCGGGGATCTTCTGGGAAAACAGCTGTGCAATGAGGACAAGAAAGGTAGGAGATGGAGGACAGAATTGTCTTCATTTAATGTCATCTGATTTTTAAATTCCTGGCCGTTCAGTGAGGCTTGCATGTAAGATGTCTCATTAATACCCAACCAGACCACTGAACACAGAACACCAATTTTGGGAATGGCAGTGCCTAAAATCTCGCCATTTTACATGGGGCTCATGGAGAGGAAGCATAAGCATCAGCTGGAAGATTGTTGAGAAATGCAGAATCTAGGTCTAGACTCCGGACTTTCCGAGTCAGACTCACAGTTGAACATGTCTAGATGACCCACAGATGCGCTAACACAGGAGAAACATCGGTGTAGACACCAGGCTGGCAGGATGGCTGGATGGCCCCTGGACTGTAGGGTGTCTGTCCTGAGGCTGCTCAGCCTCCATCCCCAGGAGTATGTGGATGTAAGGGCCCTTCTGTGGGCACCTTTGGTACAAACTATAGTCCTACCCATCCCACGCAATCTAAACATAACCTGCCCCCTCGTGGCTGTCCAGCTGGAGCATCCACGGACGTCCTCCTGTATGGCTCAATAGGCAGACAAGGTGTGTGAACCCTGGCCCGCCCACCCAGCTACCTGGTGATGCTGTGCAGGGAGCTGCACCTTGGCCCCTGGGTTTGTTTCCCAAGTCTGCCATGACACAGAAGTGCCACAGACCAGAGGGCTTACTCTAGCAGCCTGGACCTGCAAGCCTGAGATCAAGGTGTGCACAGGACCCTGCTGCCTCTACCGGCCCAGTGGGGGGTCTTCTTGCCTCTCCCAGCCTCCAGGGGTTCCTGGCATCCCTCCATGCCCTGCGGCCTATGGACATATCCCTGCAATCTGTCTTCACGAGGCCATCTTCTCTGTGTGTCCCTGTGTCCTTCCTTCTTACAGAGACACAAGTCATGGAAGTAGGACCCACTCTAGTCCACTATGACCCCATTGTAACCAACTGATGACATCTGCAGTGACCCTATTTCTAAATCAGGTCAGGTTCTGACATTCCGGGGCAGAGGCCTAGGGGCAGCCTTCACCCCCACACACCCACGTACACAATGTGACTGTCTAAGATCGTACTCACAGGGGTGATGTGACATGACAGAAGCACACACAGGTGGAGGATGAGTGCTCCCCGAAGCAGGGCTCCCCATTTCTGTGCGCATGCCCACATGCCCCTCTCACCAGTGGGCGCCTTCACACCAGCCACTCTGACTCATTCATGTGCATCATGAGCCTCCACACGTCGACCAGCACATGACTCACACTCAACAAGTATGGTTTGCTCGATGACATCTGTCTGATGACTGGCTTCCTTTCTGATCTCCATACATAGTGACCGCAGATTAAGATCTGGTTATTGTATAGAAAGTGTAAATCCAGCCAAGGAAATGTGTAGGGTTGGCATATCATCTCATGCACTTCCTGGACTGCTCCCTGGGCTGCTTGCAACCTGGCCTTGCTCCTTGGACTCAAGATTTCTGGGGCTTTCTGAGCAAGGAGTCGACCAGATCCTCCAGGTGAGGCCAGTGTAGACAAGAAATATGATTATACCAAACACTGTCTTTGGATCAGCCCCAGTCACCCTTTGACTCAAATATTCTGCATTTGGCACAAATTCTGACGTCAGCAGAGGCGGTGGCCATGGTCCTTCACCATAATTGACTTAGAAGAGCAGGTGGGACGTCCGTTTGGAGCTGGCACCGCACGAAAGGCCGGGCTTGGCTGGGATGAGGTGAGGGAGGCTGGCCCGCAGCTCTGGGGGCCACCCGAGGGTGAGCGAGCAGGCTGCCGACGGGCGTTTTGTGACAGAGGTACACCCCGGGAGCGGAGTCAACCAAGTGGGAGTGAAAAATTCATTTTCTGACAGGGGCGTCAGCACAATCATCAGGAGCTGATGACAACAAATCCATAGCTGGGTAAAAACCTGACGGGGCGGAAAACAAGGGCCTTCGCGGCTGGTCCTTCCCCCTCAGCTGTCCAGAGCGGGATTTCACAGCAATTATTGTCTCAGCTGGTTCCTCCAACCGTGGACCATCCGTGTCCCTGTCCCCAGGCTCACACCAGAAGCTCAACACATATAAGAGCACTCAGGGCTCATTGGAGAACCACAGAAATTATTTCTGCCTCCTCCGTGGAGCAGGCGTGACGGCTACCTGGGGACCCCACACCACGTGATGTTGGCCACATGGACCCCCCCCACCTTCGGAGGCTGTCTTGTCTGCCGCGCACCACGGGGCATCCTGCCCTTCCCAGCGCCCTCGCTGTCCGCTGTGCTTTGCTTTTTTGAGAGGTACCAAAAATCCAACAAGCCAAGTTTGCAACAAGAAGTATAACAGCAATGAAGATGCTTTAATGTTTCAACTTTCTGCTGCTTGTTGTTCACATGTTAACTGCACTCTATGGACCCGAGTGACGAGGGTCCCATTTCCAACACAGCATGGAGTGGGTGATCTCCTCAACTGTAAAATGAAGCCGTAAGAGCACAGCATGAAAATGTATTAGCAACAGTTAGATAAGGGGGACCTCAGCAAGGCGTACACACTTTCAATTGGTAAAATAATGTCTGTACAAATTGTTTTTGGTACATTAAGTACCTTTCACAGCCAAAATTAAAAAAAAAAAGAAGAAGAAGGAGGAGGAGAAGGAGGAAAAAGCAAAAGCAGCACAGAGACACAGAACGTACACACAAAAGGCAGAGCCGGTTTGCTCTCCAGCGAAGTAATTTCATGCAGAAATTTTTTATTGAAATTGTTTCTCTAGTTGACAGATCTAGTGTACAATGATAAATGACAATGTGCCAGGCAGCCCGTCAGCCTGTGCTGGGGGAAATCTCACACACTCTCCATAATAATAATAAGTATGCGTTTCTTTAGCAGGTGTTTTAAGCTCGTGTGCACGGTGGCCAAGCAAAGTGGCATTAAATCGCAGTGAGCTGAGGCTGAGAAAAGATTTATGGATGTGTGCGGATCTAGCAGCTCTTTACCAGCTATGACATGCTGACAGGGGAACAGGGTTATGAAAAATGACCTGACTCCACGGAGCGAAATCTGTGCCTGTCGAGGCTCTGAGCGGCCTGGAGGGCTGGAGCTGTGTGATGATGGTTGGGGTTGGGTGGGGGGGACCAGGAATATGATAATGAACCTTAAATTCATTAGTGTCTTGGGGATGCCTGCAGAACAGAGCTGATGGGATGTCACTTCTGAGAGGCGCCCAGTTCAAAGGGAAGATGAATCACAGGCAAAGATCTGATACCATATGGACTAAGCAGCCAACGGGTGGTGAGGATGGACGAGTCCCTCCCCGCCCCCCAACTGAAGGCTCCTGGCCTCTTGGCTCTTGCTGTTGGTCGGAGCCACCTTGGGCTCCCCCTCAAATCCTTCCTACCTTCGTGGTGGGAATTTGGGACAGTGGGTTGTGTCAGATGCATTCTGACCCAGTACGGGACCCAGTACGGCCCATGACATGCGCTCAGTAGGAACAGTCTGACACCTACACACACAGTGGAGTCTTCCCCAGAAACATTCCAGTTACAATGTCGGAGCAAAGCTACAAGGTCAAACCAAAGATTGTTTCCGCCCTGTAAAGATGAGACGATGACACAGTGGCCATCGGAAGAGAAGTGCGAGGAGATGATGCCTCACTGCACTACAGATAGTCCTGGAAAGCTGCCATGACTCAGTTTACCAGCCTTGTTGTAAGTCAAGGAGCTTGGGTTCTGGCCTCTGCTCTGATTTTAAATGGTCTTGAGGACTTCAATTTCTCCATCGGTAAAATGAGCTGGACTAATGAGACTCTAGACTAGTCCTCTCTGGGGCCAGTTGCACCTTTAGAGTCGGATACAAGGTTTCACCCGCAGAGCTTCGAGAGGTGCAGTCAGATGGTGCACTGCCCAGCCAAGCATTCACCACAGATATTTACAGACTCTCTCTCATAAAATGGGGACAGGACCCTGGAGTTGTGAGTGGGCTCCACTCCTCAGTCCAGTATTGGGCTGGGCCAGAGAAGCAAAACTACATTTGTCTCAAACACCTGAGCCCAGGAAGTGCCTGCCAGGCCCCCTTGCCTGTTCTTCCCCAGGGCCAGGAGCCCCGGAGGGGAGATCCCGTCAGGTGCCTGGGTGGAGGAGGACCTCACTCAACACTGGGCTGCCTGGCTGCAGAAGGGCCACATGACCGGCCCCATGGATGCTGACTGAGGGACCGTTAGGTGCAAGGAACACCATCTCCTGAGCAGCTCTCCTGGCCCTACTGCTGCTCCCATCTGAGGGTGAGCAAGGGCGGCCCTGGGGGCCAGGGAAGGTGGACCGGGCTGCCTCCCAAGTAAGGCACGGCCTGCAGGACCCCAGAGATGGAGTGCTCCAAGTGCGTCTGCTTATCCCTCATGTCATATCAGCGTGCCCAGTGCGATGAACCTCAACTGCTCTACCCAGGTTGACGCACCTATTCCCTGGCAAACCTGAATCTGCTTACAGATGTGGCTGGCATCCTAGCTGTCAAAGCTTGAAAATGTACCAGGCAGGAATGCCAGCCCACATCAAGTCAGCAACACGGCCTGAGCCCAGAACTAAGTACCTACAGAAGAAGACAACTCATTGCTGCCTCCCCAGCTGAGTGATGGCTCCCAATGGGTGTCTACGTGAATTCTGCATTGAACATGTGCCAAAATCACAATATGACACATTTGTATCTTTTCGGTGAACGACAAAAAAATGAAAGTCTATTTGTAAAGAATGTGGGGTAAGATGTCTAGGTTGAAAGAAAAAGCAAATACCTGGTCTAAAGGATCAGTGCCCGACATCAATGTCCTGTAAGTCACGTCCCTTCACTGCATTTATGTTTGGTATATTTGTGTGATGAATCTTTCATTTGTCCTCAAGACATCATCTTGTAGCAGGTAAACACTGGGAAGGAAACCCCTGTCCCTTGGTCTCTGCTACAAAGGAGCTCCAAAACCAGCCCCTGCAAGAGTCTCCTTTACAGAAAAACTGACATTTCTGCTTCAGTTTTAGCCTGAAAATGAAACAGAAATAATTACTACTAATAAATGAAATAATTACTCATTTTCTAATATAACCTTGAACAAAACCTGAAGACAAGAGAAAATAGGTCTGACATGAACTGAAGCCCTTTTTTAGAAAAGGGGTCGGATTCTCCAAAATTCCACAACAAAGTTTGTCAGATGTCTAAGTGCTAGTTTACAGTTGTTCCAACAAGCAGGGCAATTCAACGAGACTGGATCATGCTAAGAATTCTTAAAATGTTGCTTAAAAAATAAACCTAGGCACCTGGGATGGCGGAGGGGGGTGGGGGCAGTTGCTCATCCTGCATTGGGCTCTCCACAGGGAGCCTGCTTCTCCCTCTGCCTGTGTCTCTGCCTCTCTCTCTGGGTCTCTCACGAATAAATAAATAAAATCTTAAAAAAAAAAAAAGTTGCTCAAAAATAAACTTACAAGAAGGAAGTCATTCTACATGGATCTTAATGGGAAAGTCAGAAGTTTCTTGTACTTTTCTCGTTTGTGTGTGAGGACTCCCAAACAGATTTCTTCCAAATAACTGCACTTTAGCAAGCACTTGAAACTTTGTATTTTATTATTATTTTTTTTATTTATTTATGATAGTCACAGAGAGAGAGAGAGAGAGGCAGAGACATAGGCAGAGGGAGAAGCAGGCTCCATGCCCCGGGAGCCCGATGTGGGATTCGATCCCGCGTCTCCAGGATCGCGCCCTGGGCCAAAGGCAGGCGCCAAACCGCTGCGCCACCCAGGGATCCCTGAAACTTTGTATTTTAATGTTAAATTAAAATGGAAACATCTTATTAACACCTATAAAACCAACAGGTACACAAGTAGCATCTTTTAATCCAAATAATACTCAATTAAACTCATGCTTCTATCAGTAATTTATCCTATAGAAGTAAATATTGTTTATCCTTAGAAGCCATGTCAACCATCCAACCAGCTAGTGCATTGGCTCTATTGGCCTGTGAAGATTCTTACTTTCCACTTAATATTTAGTTATTGATGAATATACTTTCCTTTGTTGTTCAGAATTTCAAATGCATGTTTGGAAGAGTTAAGATACAAAAAGCAATTTTTTGGAAAAGAGAAAAAAAATAAAAAAGAATCCATCCTGGCCACATTGTTTCTGATGAGAATTATGTATCTGATATCAGATCTCAAATTTTACAGTTACTGAGCATTTTACGCTCTGTTCTAAGAAAACCGTGGATAAATCACCCTCAAGAAGAGGAAGAAAAGAGCCTAACTACAATAGCATGAACTACTGTTTTTAATACAGCTATTTGAGGGCATAGTGATGCTAATGTGTGAGGGGAGCAGACCTGACACTGTCACTTTGTGTGTGAATGTCTCTCAGGCACAGATGTGCTTTAAAGAGAAGAATTTAAAATATATCAATAACTTACAGAAATGTTACTATTCGAGGTGCTTCTGCATGTAAGAAATTGTATAAAACAGTGATATTTAAATAGTTAGAACCTATATGTGCAAATTTTAAATTAAAAAAGATAATATGCCTGTAGCTGAAATACATTATGATTTCTGTGAGTTTTCTGGGATTTAAAAATATTATGTTTGTCCAGAGCAAAAAAAAACTTAATTTTTTCAGAGGCCTAAGTCTGTGATTTACAATGAGTATAACAATTTCAAATACTGTATCTTTTAAGAGCATTTTTTAAATTTAAAAGTATTTTTAAGAGCAAAACAGAAACAGTATCCACCAACATTTTGAAATGCTACAAATGTGTTCTCCTGTAAGTTTTAAACCTATAATGTATTCTTCTCATCCCCTAGAAGCCTGTTTCTATACTTTAACTTTATTTTTATTTAAAATGAACCAAAAGTCAGGACCTGCTTTAGGTAACGATAAAATTTCTGGGGCATAGTTGCCTTGAAATCTCAACTACGTCTGAATTCCGTGTGATGCCGGAACATCTGGCCATGACTCAGTTGAACCAGCACGTCACTCCACAGTTCAGCTGTTCCAAATATTCTGTGACAACCAACATAGAGCTGCGATGTCTGACCTTTATCTACCCCATACGAAAACTACCATCAAGCCCAAGTCTTAGTCTACAAATTGAGACAAGATACATATTTGTGGCAATGCAGCTCATGGATGGCTGCTGTGGTTGGACACTGGCTTTCTACAAGGCAGGAGCAGGGAGGAGCCCTCTTCTCATGCCCCCGAGCACCATGCAACCCTGGAGCTTGATGAGCCGAGACATGATCCTTGGGAATATTGTCAGCTGAGAGCCCCTACTGATGGGCGGAGCGGTTATGGCAGGGAACCAGATGGGGCAGAGGGGGTCCTTCTCCCCTCATGCAGCTGGAGAGCTTCGGCCAGAGAAAGCTGTGAGTGCAAGTGCATGATTTTCTACAAAATGTTTTGGTGTTGGAACAACTGTCTATAGAGAGCAACTATTGTTTGCTTCCAAGCCAATATTTTCAAGCTTATTTAAAATTGTCTCATGTTTCCATTTAAAATTAACATTGGGGCACCTGGGTGGCTTGGTCGGTTAAGCGTCCCACTTTAGATTTTGGTTCAGGTAGTGATCCAAGGGTTGTAAGCCTGAGCACCGTGTCCAGCTCCACACTGGGTATGGAACCCACTGAGATTCTCTCTCTCTCTCTCTCTTTCAACACCCACTAACACAAGCCTTCTTCCATCTTTTGTGATCAAATCCTTCCCCACCCTGGGACCTGGCAGGGGACCCCTGCCCACTCCATGCCTCGGCCCGGCATCCTCCCCGGGGGCTCAGCTAGCAGGAAGCTCTCTGTGAGCCCCGCCAGGGCCGGAAGTGTAACAAAGTATCTGCTGAGCCACGTGGGTTCTTCACTACACAACATTAGTGAGGCAGAAGCCAAAAATGGGAATGTTGTTATGTATCAATAAACAGAATCTATGTTTTTGGGCCAGAACAGAGAAGTTGAAAGCATGTGCTTACTTTCTGTAGGCTATCACCTATCCTTCCTCCAGGGAGCTACTTAACCCCCTGGAGCCTCAGTTTCCCCGTCTGTGGTATGGGATGATGGTGGAGCATGCAGTTTCAGGTGGTGCAGGCAGCAGGGTGGCGGCCCATACTCACGCACGTGGGCTCTGAGGCTGGATGGCTTACCTAGATGGTGCAGCCCCGCTGTCTCCCTGCCCTGGATGCTAATCCACAGCCCCACTCTCCTCCCAGCTGTACTCTGTTCCCCAACAGCAGATGGTAAGTTCAGCCAAAATGAAAGAGTATCTGGTCCAACCACAGAGTCTCGTCCCACGGGCCCCATGCTCACGGAGGCCTCCACAGGAATGTGCTCACAGCAGCTCACGGAGCCCTGCCCTCCATCTCCGTGCTCAGGCTCCACACACTCTTCCCTTCCCCTTGCAGCCTGTTGCAGCTCTGTGATGAGGCTGTCTGAGCCATCTGTGTCCACCCTATAAACCTCCCCAGGCCAGGGCACCTGGGTGCTTAGTCGATTGGGTGCTCGACTCTTGACTTCAGCTCAGGTCATGACCTCAGGGTTGTGGGATGGAGCCCCACGTCAGAAGCAGAATCACCTTGTCCTTCTCCCTCTGATCCCTCTGCTCCTCCCCTACTTTGTACATGCTCTCTCTCAAAATAAATAAATCTTATAAAAATAAATATATCAAATAAATCCCCCAGGACACCCTGCTTACCTTCATGTCTTCCTCAGGATGGTGTGGAGCCCTTGCAGACGTGTGTACGTCACACCTGGGGAATTTGCTAAGTGGATCGATCCATATATACCACAAAAGGTTGGACTTTGGGCCAATTTTATCCAGTTCCCTTTCACACGTACATAAGCATTTGGAAAGGCACGATTCTCCTAAAAGATAGGAAACCCCACCTGGGCATGTACAGTGAGTCCCACATGCCTGGTCCTTGCAAGGGGAAATGCACTGAAGTGCACAACATCGTGTTTCCCTGGTTTTGATGAAGCTCCGAGGATGCCCACTGCCCCCCAGCTTGGCACAGACATCCACGCACGTAGCCCTGAGTGTATAACTCATCACCTACACAACTGGGTTAGATGCTATCCTCAGAAGGTGGAATTCCAAACCCTGGTCCTCATCAACACCCGCTACATGGTGTATCACCATCTTGCAGCTGTTTGTGACTCTGAAATGCTCTGTGTCCCTGGGAGGGGCATGAAGAGGCCAGTGGGCAGAACCACGCTGGAGATACGACCCCACCTGCAGGATGATCTCCATGGACTTGGTCTAACCCCCCAGGAAACGGGGTTGACGTCACCGGCTCATGTGGGGTCGTATGCAAGCCTGGAGCTGACATTTTTGTTATTTTCTGGAAAGCCCTAGTGTTTGGAGAGTACATTGAAGGAAAAGTCTGATGAACTGGAGATGGGTTTTGGCCAAGGGTCTAAGGCCTTGTGCCAATTATCTGCACCCATGTGTCCGGAAGCATCTTTAACGTCGCCTTAATGGAGTTGCCTTTTTTAAAGCAGTTAATTTAATTCTCGTTGGTAATGAGATCCTGCCTCTTATGTGAGTTGCATGTGTAGGCCTGAGGACAAGGGCTGAGAGGGAGAGCGGGGGTCTCCAATGGAGGAGCAGAACCTTCCAGAAGAGCTAGAACCTCCTGTGTTCAGGTGTTGGTACACCTGCTCTTCGCTTCGCTGAGCAAGTCAGAAAGGCCTCATCCGGGTCTTGCTCCTTGGAGGACCTCAGGCCTCTTCATGGGTTTTGCTCATGCCAATCAGTGAGTGGAAGGCCCCATTCCAGGAACTTTATCCAATTCCAACAACAGCAACACGGCACAGGTATTTTGGAATTAAGGCAGGAAAGTGAAATCGACTAATTTACAATAATAGTTGTGACAACAAATCACTTTCTCCTGCAAAGATCGCATCGTTTCCCTTGTGTGTAAAGGCAGCATGTAGACTCCAATGAATTTTGTTTTAAGTGCAGTTTTGCAGCAGTGATATTTGTGAAAGAGTATTTTAGATGCTCAAGGGTCTAAAACACTAATGTGCGAACACATCTGTGCCCTAGTCCACACCAGCAGCTGGCGGGGTCGCCCAAGGGCACATCTCAGGAGCTGGTGGGTGGTGGGAGGGATGGGATCCAACACATCCGGGGCCATTTCAAAGGAAAGGAGAGGAAGGGGGGCTGGGAATGGGCTGGAGGTAGAACAGGATTTCGCTTGGATGTTCCTTTCTAGTCCCAGCCTGTTTCCAGTGATGACAGGTGGGTGGAGCCCTGAAACACGGGTGTTGGTAAGGTGTGGGCACTGAGAAAACAGTATCAGGTGACCACCCTGCAGGTAGCAACCCCACAACATTGGCTGCATTTGTAAACACTCTGCTCAGCCCTTTCCCGTTCTTTTGGAAATAACCAATGGCACAGAATTTAATGTCTTCCCTATGAACAAAAGAGAGAGAGAAAGAGAAAATGAAAGCAGAACAACACCATTGCCCTCAACGACGTGCACAGTGATGGAGAGTTTCCAGAGAAGGCGTGAGTGTCCGCCTCTGTAGACGAGCCTCTGGAACGGGTTTGTGTTGTGCAGACTGGAAGGCGAAGAAGGCAGAGAGGAAGGTTAATGACTACATCACTATCGGCTGGGCAGGACTCCAAAATATTAATTCCTTTCTAATGAAGTTTGTCGAAGAGTCTCCACAATTGTGTTCCTTATTTCCAATTCCTTGGCTCCCTCTCCAGTGACTATCATCACAGCTTTTAAATGTACCTCCATCTGGAGGACGTGCAACATGCTCTCCGGTTCTCCTGCCTCAGATCCAATTCCAAACAGGCAGCCCCTCCCCGGAGACCAAGCCCATCGCTTGTCATGTCCATGTCTAGGCTCCGGGTCAGGGTCAGTGAGAGCCCCACGGGCAGGGTCTCCTGCATGGCACCAGGATGCTGAAATAGCAGCATTTGACACATTTAAAACTTGCTGTTTGTGCAATCACTAAAAACTGCACCATTAGCTGGATTTTCAGATTGCATGAGTGCAGATCATTAAGTGTTATTACAGTATTAATTATTAGAAATGTCCTGTACTGCCCAAATTAAATTGGGATAGTCAACGACCTGCGAGTTCCCAATACCACGGATAATTTAACTGGAGATCTGCCACAGTGGGTAAGGTGTCTTCACATGCCATTCATAGTATTTCACATTAAGTACCAACCGAGGATCCCAAGAAAATGAATAAATCAGATTTTAACATTTTCCTGTGGCAACAGGAGCTTTCAGGAGCAAGGGCCAGCGAGGACTGGTGGCCTCACTTGCGTGACTGCGTGATGCCGGAGCACGTGAGCCGGCCAGTTGTGGTGTTTCGACAGGGCTGTGTCTTCTGGTGACCGTGGTGACTGCATGGGGTTTGTCTCAGAACCTGTGTGGAGTTGATTAAAAAAAAAAAAAAAAAAGGAATAAATGAGTATCAACTTTTGAGGCCGATCTGGGGTGAGTATCTAACCTGGGTGAGTATTCCCAACACTCCTCCCACCCCGTCCCACCAAGGCACTTCCCAAATCCTCACAGTAGCTGCTGTCTGCCTGTACTGAGTAGCTGCCTGTACTGAGTAGCTGCTACTCAGACCTGTCAGTCACCTCTTGGCCATAAGACGGCTTTCTGTTGGAGGGGATATGGCATCCTGCTCCATGACTTCTTGGCCGCGCTGCCTTCCCACCACCGGGCAAGAGCCCCTCCCCTCCATGGAGCATGTACACCTGCCGGCCACCAGCCACCTGGCCACCATCAGCAGGCCACCCCATTTCCACGAGAGCTGGTCTTGGGCCACGTGGACATTAACTGAATTGAAACAAAAGAACAAGGAAAAGTGTATTTTTAACAAGAAGGGTGGATTTTTCATAAGATGTGTATTAATGGTGTGCAATAAGTCCATAGTCTAATGCAATGATGTAACTGTGATTGAAACGTGTAAGGCCCCATACCAGGGAGAAACCCCATCCAATTCCCCTTCCCTGGGGAGGCCTGTGGGTATAGGGAGAGGTCCCACCCAGTGCAGCTTCCCAGCCAAGTTCCCTTCCTCGGTTCTCTCACCTGTGAAACATTCTAAGCATTGAAGAAAGCAAGTACCAAGGGCCCAGTTGATGGCGATGTGTGAGAAACGCGGTCCTGCTTCCTCATGCACGTTCTCTTCCCAAATTCCAGTTGAAGGCAAATCCTGGTATCCACTCAATGGCAGAGGAGTGATTTACTGCAACTTCTAAAACTTCCAACTCTGTTCCACCAGCAAAGAGGTTGAGATCATCCCCAGCACAACCCCTGGATATTTAACATCATCCCTTTGGTTGGATTCCATTTAGTGTGATTCACAAACTCTAACCCATGAGTTTTTCAAGCTTAACATAAAATATGTAAAAGTCATTGGAAGCATTAATATATGATTCATGTTATATTAATATATGGCTCTGAATGCCAATTGCCCTAAATATCCAAAAACAAGGATAAAGATATTAAGTGGTATTCAATCTGAAAAAAAAAAGATTATAAAGATTGTGTAGTGAAATGGAAAATGAGCGTGTAACAGTGATTTAAAAAGCAATATCAAATTATATGTGTGAGCACGGTGGGGGCATTGACTATGCACAGAAATTGCATATTAAAGAACTAAAATACTAAACATCATAAACATGATGGAGTGACAGTATATACACCTTCGGATATATCATGTGTACATACCTACGTGATCCTTTCACTTCATACCTAACCTGGAATGTGATAATATCCAAGCTTCCCCTGCAATAAGGGAATCTAATATTCCAAACCTCTACTCATCTCAAAAACCTACTTTTGCCTAATTAGGAACAAAGTCTGTCACAGTAAACAGCTCCTCATCCTGAAGAGAGGCGCTGCTGCCTAATAGAACTGTGTCTTATCTGCAGAGGAAGGGGAGACGGGTCGGAGGCCTGAGGTGGCGGGGGTGGACTGTGGGTGGCCTGGGTGGGGTCCCCAGCCCTGCCCCACGGGCTGCCATGGGACAGAGTGAGTGTAGAGTGCCCACAGCTCTCCCCGGCCTCGAGGTCAGCCACCAGGGCGCCCGTGTAGCTGGGGTGTAAATGGCACACAACTGGGCCGCGGGTGGTGGTTTACCGAGCTCCTTCAGAGCCTCCTTACAGGGAAGGAGCTGTCACCCTCCCAGGTTCCTCCGAGCGCAGCAAAGCCCCCACAGCCAGCACTCAGTGAACCACAGAAGGCCCCGTGCAACACGGGCCGGACGGGTCCAGGCCCGTTTCCCTTCCTCCCATCGCTGGGGACTCGCTGAGGTCTTCCAGGACAGCGGGAGTGGGAGCCGCGGTCTGGGCCGCAGCCTCACGAGGGTGCAACAACATGTGCCGGAGGAAGCCCCCAGCAAGGAGAGCTCAGCGCCCGGGACATCCTTCCCAGAGGCTGGCCCGGCAGATGCAGCTCAGGGGCACACGCACGGGGAACGCGGCCTGCTTGACTTCAGCTCCCCCCGGGGCACCCACGCCGCTGCCCCAAGCATAGCGACCACGCCGACCTGCTGCTTTGTCCTTGCCCCTCTGTCTCCTGCCTCGGTCCCTCAAGTCCCCACCATGTCCCCGAGTCCTGGGGTTGGCCAGTGGAGGCTGGGGTCACAGCTCTGCTGTGAGTGGGGTTGCCTGGGGTGGGTGGTCAGGTGAGGGAGAGTCTGAGTGTGGCCAGCACTGTCACAGGGGGCTGACTGAGATGGGCAGCGTCCACACGGAAGGGACTCTGGTTGGGTTGGTGGGAGAAGAGAAGGCAGGGAGGGGGACAGGAAAAGGAGCCTCACCTGACAGGACAGTGAACAGAGGCAGGGGGCCTGTCCTGCCATCCACACTCCTTCAGGGTGGGTTTGATCCAGGAGCACCCCGCCTGACCCTGCCCTGCCCCCACCCCACCCCTGCTCCCACTCCCACCCTACTTATCATCCACATCACCGGGGATTCCTGATCTAAGGAGCTGCAATTCCTACAGGGGACAGAGCAGCGTGACGCTGGACCCAGCCCGGCCGTGTCTGCTGCGTTTCCCTACATCTGGCTGGTGAACCGCCACTGTGGAAACCCTAGCCATGTATGGTGCACTGCGGGCGCCCACAGCTTGGTCTGACCCAGTTCCGTCTCTGCCAGTAGCTCAACAATTAAACCAATCCTCTCCTATGTTTAGAAATATGCTTCAATTGAGGGAAGAAATACTATTTTGATATTTCCACTCCGGCGTTTGCGTTCTTGTCCCTTCTTGTCAAATGGGAAACTTTGTAGAAATTGAGTCTCCCCGTTTTTTTTTCAGTTGCAAATTTTCAGACAACAGAACAAAATCCAATCTGCTGCTGGGAAGGTAGCCTGGCAGGAAACGCTCTCCAGCTGTACCAGAGCAAGAGCAAGGAAAGTGCGCGCTTCCCCCTCTCAATCTATTCAATTCAATGAGGTGGTAACTGCACAGCCCACACAAGGCCATTTAAATGCAAACACTGGTAAGCACTGTCTGCTTCCTTCAGTTATTCCAAAAAATGGAGGAGAAATTAAACATAAAAACTTGTTAAAGCAAAGTTAAGATTACAAATTCAAGCACAAAAAAGTCAGTAAATGCAAATGCCAATGTTCTAATTGTAACATTAACTTAAACACATTTCACATCCTGGTTGCATTGACTGTATGTTTAAAAGGTCTAATTAGAAACTTAAGCTATTGTGGGAGAATGTGGATGAATACTTTTATTATGAGCACATTTATTCCTTACAACTCTACCTCTAAGTAGAAAGTTCCTTGAAAGTAGGGATTTTCCTTAATTCCTGTGTGTGTGTGTTTGTGTGTGTTTATTTAGTATGAACTAGATGGTATTGATCAAACGAACACCAAATGAACCCAGAAAGAATATTCAATCTGGCCACGATCGGTCCAGTCTAGGAACCACGTGCCAATCTATTTAACAGCGAGTGGCCCATGCTGTTGTGACACACACAATTAAAAAATGAGGACAGTCACTTACTAGATCTTTGTGAACTTGAAAAACCTTTTCCAGAACGATTTTAATTTCAGTTTTAACTTTTTCTATGTTTTTTTGAGGTTTAGTTTAATAAAATGTAAAATTTACATTTTATTAGGCAAACATTTGGAACATCAGTAGTGAAATTAGAAAAAAAATATGCCTCTATTTCTGTAGCCTGGAAAATCACCCAACTTTGTGTCCTCATTTTTCTTTCCTGTCCTCATTCCTATGATGCATGATTTTGCATGGTTGAGAAATAACAGTGCAAGTGTGTGTTGACTTTATTCATTCTGTGACAGCTGCGTGCTTGTCCACTGTTTGCTGCCTCATCCCTTGTCTGGCTACACCACCTCCACCGCGCCCCTGATGTGTTCTGTGAGGTGCTGCTGCAGACATGCCCCGTGCTACCAGCCCCTGACGCCCAGGTCCTTGGGGGGCAGTTAGCATAATCCTGGAAACTCCTCAGGAGTCTGCAGTATTGCTTCAGAACAACTTTGATAAATTGAAAGTACAGTTCTAGCACAGTACTAATTTGTTCCAATAAATTATCCCTGTGACCAGAAGTTCCCAAATATCATAAAAAACACCAGTATAGCTGCAATCACTTTTTCAGATAGACCTAGACCATCCTCTCCTTGTTTTAGGATTTGTGATGACTAATCTACCAAATGAATTAGGGGTGCCTGGGTGGCTCAGTGGGTTGAGCATCTGACTCTTGGTTTCAGCTCAGGTCATGGTCTCAGGGTTGTGGGATCGAGCCCCAAAATGGGCCCCCGGCTCTACTGGGAGTCTGCTTGAGATTCTCTCTCAGCCCTTCCCCCTGCTTGCATGCATACTCTCTCTCAAATAAATAATCTTAAAAACAAAATCTTCAAGATAAAAATATATATATTTATTACAAATATGACAAAAGATCAATAAATAAAAATACTTAAAATTAATAATATATAATTTATGTTACTATCACTGAAATGTTGCAATTCCTGTTTTTTTTCTACAATTACCAATCATGTTGAAGTGAATGTCCATCACCCTCACCATTTATCCACCTCTATATGAATCACTGGTTCACGCACAGTCCTTTAAAGACTCCAGATCCCTAGATTGCCTGTTTCTGCAAACCTCCTTTAAGCTATTGTTTCTTTTAAATATTTGTGATAATGAGGAGTTCTCAGATATTTCACTTGTTTGCCTTTAAGATTACTAATTTTAAGTGTTTGTATTTATTGATCTCTTGTCATATTTGTAATGAATATAAAAGTATATATCCTTTACTTCCATGAAAAGTTATTATAAACTATGCGAATGTGTTTATGATAGTTCTTAATGGCCTAAGATAACGCTTGCTATTTCATACCACTCGAAAAGAGCAGAGGGAGAGGAAAGATGACTTTGCATAGGAAAACCTTCAAGGAAAATTTTCAGATGGTACCAGTGGATTTGTCAATATAACATAATTATAGATATTTTTTTTCTGATTCTTTTCAGTTTTATGGAGCTTCTGTATTTCCAATAATGAGGAAGTGTTGTTTTGGTAACTCAGGGAAAGTCAAACTTCTAACGAACATCATTCTAGCATCTCCCCCTCCAGAAGGAAATGCAGTATGATCTCATTTATCTCGTCTTCTGGTTTCAGTTGTTATTTGGCTGAAGTGTATGAGGAAAGTACATTTTCACACAGATAAGTCGTTGGACAGGGAGGAGTATTTTCACTGCTTTCCGATGATTGTGCCCACTGTGCTTTGATGGCACACCAAGCTCAGTCAAGGGCTCATCTCCTGAAGATTGGTGGGAATGTGGAATCTAAACCCAGCACAGTACATGTCTTACACACAAAGATCCACAGGTGCCTCTTGCGCTTGGAATGGATCTTCCATCCATGATTTTGTGTTGTCTTCCTAATGTCGACTCCCTTCAGTATAAAGACATTACAACCATTAATATAGCCCCCAATCCCATCACAAAAATATGCCAGTCTACTCTCTGGGTCAAACACAGCTGTGAGAGAGCAGAGAGGAAAGGTCAGTCATGTCTCGGCAGGACAATGGACCCCTGGGCCGTAACTGAGAGCCCTAACAGCCCCGACCAGACCTTGGGAACCTCTATCTCCCTGGAGCAATTCTCACATGGCCAGGAAGACCCTTCACATGACAAAATCCAGGAGCATATTTCTGTGGTCACTTTGGTGGCTCCCCATCTATCTGGAAACACTGTCCATCTGGAAACACTCTCTTCTCCCAGCTGCTATCTCAAACCCATCCAGGACGGCTCTGAGCTCCCCAAACACCCTTTTCTTTCCTTATTTATAAAAGCACCACTTCCCTCCCCAGCCATTCAGTTCTTGTGCTCTGTCGGCTTCCATTCCCAACTCTTGTCCACTGTCTTCCTAGGTGTGATACCATTTCAATGCCTGTCCAAGCAAAGACGGGGGCAGCATCACCTCCCCCAGCGCCCCTGAACCCTGTCCCTAGCTCTGTAAGCCCAACGGACATTTGGACATGTGCGTGTGGATGTCCAAACTGTGATTTCCTCTCTTCTCTGCTCCCAAACTTTACTATTTCCAGCTAGTCACATTTCACTTCCTTATCAAAGCATTACCTACTGCTGTCCATTTTATCTCCAGATTATTTATGAATTCTACTCATCTGGTCCTCTGCTGAGATCGCTCCAGTCTAAACTCCCCCCTTCCGGGCCAAGGAATCATCTCCGACATAGCTCCTGTTCCTGGTATGGCACAATATTGCTCTTTCTAGAACACAAATGGGTTCCTATCACATCCTGAGTTGCTAACTCCTGCTGAATGTGAAAACCATGTCATCTCCTTACACCGACCAAGGTCTTACCAAGGTCTGTGGCCCCCACGGCCCAGCGCCGACAGCCTCTCCAGCTCCTGCCTCACCCTGTGGCCCTCGGCACCTAGCATCCTTCGTTTCTGGGACCAGTACACACCTGCTTCTTCTGGACAGTCTTCCTTTGAATCTCTGCTCAACTATGACAGACATGGGAGCTATGCCTGATGTCCATGAGCAGATCAAACCCCCATTATTCACCCTCTGTCACATACACCTCCAAGATTACCTGATCTATGTGATTCTCAGATAAAAATATCTTGTGTTGAAGGAGTTCTGTATGTATTCTGGATACAAAGCATTTGTCAGATATATGTTTTTAAGATATTTCTCTGAAAAAAAAATAAAGTATTTCTCTGAATAGGTTGCTTGCATCTTTATTTTCTTAAGAGTATCTCTTAAAGAATAGAAGCTTTACATGTTGGGTCCAGCTTACTGATTGATATTTTCTGTTATGGCTTACTTCATGTTTTATGTTTATGTTTTTATTGATATTTTCTGTTAGGGCTTACTCCTTAAAGATTCAAAGATTATCTCCTGCATTTTCTTCTAGATGTTCTATAGTCAGAAATTTTATGTTTATTTATTTTTTTATAGATTTATTTTTTATTGGTGTTCAATTTGCCAACATATAGAATAACACCCAGTGCTCATCCCATCAAGTGCCCAACTCAGTGCCTGTCACCCAGTCACCCCCACCCCCCACCCACCTCCCATTCCACTACTCCTAGTTCATTTCCCAGAGTAGCAGTTGTTCATATTCTGTCTCCTTTTCTGATATTTCCCACTCATTTTCTCTCCTTTCCCCTTTATTCCCTTTCACTATTTTATATATTCCCCAAATGAATGAGACCATATAATGTTTGTCCTTCTCTGATTGACTTATTTCACTCAGCATAATACCCTCTAGTTCCATGAGAAATTTTATGTTTAGATGTTTGATTGACTTTAACTCTTAAGATCTCATGCTATGAGACAAAATTCAAGGTTAATTTTTTATTTGTATGAATGAGCAGCACCACATGTGGAAAGATGATCATTTCCCTTTTGTCTTACTTAGCACCTTTTCAGAAAAATCAATTGATCTGGTATGTGTGAATCTGCTTCTGGACTCTATTTGTTCTACCTATATATGCATTTATCCCTAAACCAATCCTTCGATGTCTCGATGATTATAACTTTACAGGAAATCCTAAAGTTGGATGGTGTAAGTCTTCAAAAATTCTCTTGCTTGGAGATTATTTTAGATATTCTTTGCTTTTCCGTGTAAATGTTAGAGTTAACATATCAATTTCTACAAAAACGTATGCTAGGATTTTGGAGACAATTTCAGGTTATCTCTAAGCTCTCTATTTGCTTAGTGCTTAGGGCTAACTTTGAATCGTAGTTTTAGCATGCACAACTTGAGCACAATTTGTTAAATCATCTCTAAGAAATGTATGCATTTTGTGTTACAGATAACAATGGTTTAAATTCTAATGTCCAAATTCTTGTTGCTGGTATACAGATATAATTGGTTTCTGTGTATTGACCCAGTATTGTGCAACCTTCTTAAAATGGCTTATCAGTTCTACTAGGTCCTAGGGTTTTTTTTAATAGATTTCTTAGAAATTTTTTCCATAAATGATCACTTCTATGCAAAGACAAATTTGACTTTTTTCCAGTCACAATATTTTATTTATTTATTTATTTATTTATTTATTTATTTATTTCATTGCATTAGCTAAAATCTTCCATGCATGGCTGAATAGAAGTGGTGAAAACAGAGATCTTTGCTTGGTTCCTGAGGGGTCAGGGGTAAGCGTTCAGTCTTAACCCATTGAATGTGATGCTAGTTGTAGAGTTTTCATGGATGTCCTTGGTCAAGTGAAGGCAGTTGCCTTCTATCCCTAAATCCATGAGAGTTTTTACGATGAATGCATGTTAAATTTTATTAAATGCTTTTTTCTGCATCTACTGGGATGACGTATGGTTTTTCTCCTTTATTCTGTTAACATGGTGAAGGATATAGTCTGATTTCCAATGTGAAAACAGTCTCACGGTCCTGTGATCAGCCCCACCTTGTCCTGATGTGTTACTTTCTCTATACTCTGAAAGTCCATTTCCTAGGTTTTGCTGGAGAGTGTGGCATCTGTTCAATGGGTGTATCTCTCTCTAGCTTTCTTCTCCCATGCTGTTTTGTATCGGGGTAGATGCTTATTCAGAAAATGAGCTGCAAAGTGTGTGTTCTTAATGTATATGTCTGTGGAGCCTGCATGGGGTTATAGTTTCTTTCTTAAATGTTTGACAGACTCACCAGCCAAGCATTATGGACTTTGATCATTCTGTATAAGAAATTTTTAAGCTAAAAATGTAATTTGTTTAATATGAGGCTGTTCGGGTTTTCTGAATCTTCTGAGTATGTAACTCATGTCATGAAATTTGGAAAATGCTCAGCCATGGTTTCTTCCAGAGGGTTTCCCATCCTCCTCTGTCTCCTGATCCCCTGAGGTTGGAGGTACTCCTCTCTTGGGGCACTGGGGAGAGTCCCCTGGTCACGGGATGTCTCCATGGGTGGCTCAGGTGCAAATCTGCCACTTGTCAGCTTAGGTGCCCCCTTGCTGTGTCATCAGCTTGCCCGGCTCACCCTCGGTAATGTCGACTCCTCCACAATCCTGCAATGACTTTTTCATTTCAGATATTACACTGTTCAGCTCCAAACATTCTATTTGTTCCTTCTCACATATACTTTTCTCTCCAGATCTTGTCCGTGTTGTATCTGGAGACCTTGAACATATTGACCATACTTATATTCATTGTTCTATATGCAGATTCCACCCTTTCTCTCATTTGACTCTATCTCCTTGGATTGCTTTTTCTTCCTCCCTACCAACTATGAATCACATCTCCTGCTTCTTTACATAAGTTGATGATTTCTTTGGATCCTGGACATGGTGGACACTTTGTTTTTTAATGTCCTGGGTTTGTTTTCCTCCTTCAAAGCTGACGCTTCCTATAGAAGGTCAGGTGGTAAATACTTGAGAGCCCATGGCCTCAGAGCCGCCACGGATTCTGCGCATGCGTGGGCATTGCCGCATGTCAATAAAGCCTTATTTACAAAGCCAGATGATGGGCCAGACTTAGCCCTAAATCTCGGGACCATAGTTTTCCAATCCTTGCTGTAAAGAATGGACAAGTTTATTTCTACTTAGGCGATTAGTTACCTGTGGATTTACTAGCATGTCCTTTGCTCTGGGCACCGCTCAGTGTTAATGCTAAGGTATGACCTTTCCTGGGTGTTTACTAAATGTCATAGGTGATTAACAGGGATTTTCCACTGTGCCAGTGAAGACTGAATTTCTCCTGCCCTGGGAAAATCAGCGCGGCCTCCCGGACTCCAGCCCCATGTGAAAGAGGGGAGGATGACCACACAGGTTTATCATCCTGTGTGGACCTCGGCCCCTGTGACCTGGGCAGGCTCAAGCTCTGGGCTCAACCTTCTCACTCAGGCTTCGGGCTCCCTGACCCCGAGGACCGTGGGGCTGGGCACTGACTGAGCGGGGTGCTCCGCTGTAGGCTGCCTGCCTTCAGGAACTCTGGCACCACACTTCCCGCCACCGTCCTCCACCTGCCAGAGCCCCACAGTTCTGTGCCTCTGACATGTGAACGTCACACGACATCTCCTTTGGAAGTGTGATCATTTCCAACATAGCACCTGGGAGCCCTCAGCCTCAGCGAAAGCCTAGTGCCACCGTTGACAGGCTCCGTGACCCTGGGAAGCCGCTCAATTCTCGGTGCTCTTGTTTGCAACTTGGACACAGTGGGATCCTAACGTTTTTACTAGTTGGCAACAGATCACTCTGGGGTGAGATGCATCAGGCACATGTTTCAAGCAAACCATAGAGAAGGTGTTAGGTTTCATCATGTGAGAAGTGAGTGATGGCTCTCCTAAGGCACAGCCACCGAGCAAGAACCAGGGAACGTGACACCGGGCACAAGGGTGGGGGCACCCAGAGCTGGTGAGTGGCTCTGCCCGATTCCCACGCCGGTGTCCATGCGGAGTTGGGGTGGGGGGCCGCCAGGCCGGGTCCCCACGGGCATGGCTGCAGTGAGCGAAGTGAGGGGCATCCGTGAGCCCACAACATGCCGGCACCATGAGAGTCACAGCGTCCAGCCCTGCAGCAAGCATCCCCAGGCAGCAGCCTCCTCTCCCCCCGCCTCATTTCACAAACAATAAGGAAGAACGGCTGGCTTCTGGGGGACCCAGGGCCATGTGCGCCCCGTCCTTCCATCCTGCAGAGCATCAACAGGCTTCCCTACGATCTACTGCCCTGGGGGCCTGATGAGCAGATACGCACACTTCCTATTCTGTTCTCATGTATTTTTTGGGAAAAAAAAAATCACTTCTTAACGTTAATAATAGTGCTTTTTTTAATCCTTCCCTGTTACGCATGTGTCTGCTCTCATGCCTGTCCCTGCATCTGCCCCAGGACAGCATCCCCAGACCTCCTGCCCCTCTGCTTTTCCCCCAAGACCACAGACATGGGGTTAGGCGCATCTACCAACACTGTTACTCACCAGGTACTAATGTCCACACAGCATGAGAGAAGATAAACGTCAAAAACATTTGCTACTTGACACAGATTCTGCAATGATATCTCAGCATCGCGGCACACAAAGCCAGTGGGGAGGGTGTGATTCCAAGGGGAAAACACATGTTAATGTCTACTTGGTTCCACAGGAACCTGGGAGAACTTTAGAGCTGCGAAGGGGGGCTTAGCGGCCCCGCAGCCCCAAGCTCAGGGCCTCACCCCTGGGGGCTCCACTGCTCCCCCCCGGGGTGCAGGAATCCCTCTCGGGGCCAGTGGGAACAGGGAGCAGTCACCGACCGAGGTGGCTCTTGTTCCCAGGATGCTGTGGGCCTCACGGCAGTCAGCCTCCTTTCCCCCCCAAGACAGAGACAGTGTTTTCCTAAACTATGTCGGTTGTTACAGTTTATTTCTCCCCACAACACAAGGGAGGGCGGCCTCTAAGAACAGCTCTCTTACTTTGAGGGATTACGTGTGTTCCCATCTAGCCATCCATGCAGTATTGTATGCGATCCACTTAAAAAGAAGTCCCCTTTATTTCACCAAACACTCAATATGCACAGAGGTGAGGATGTCAGAATCCAACACGATGCAGTGGACAAGGGTCTCCTAGGAAGAGAGGGTGATGGCAGGACGCCAATGCGAACAAACACCGATTCCCACCTGCTCGCTGCTGCGGAGGCAGAAGCCCCGTGATGCCTCTCACACGTGCGTGTGCAGGGAAGAACCATTCACCCATTAACTGCAGCTGTGGACGTGTGTCGGAGGGACCTTGTGTCTCCGATAGTTGTCACAGCCACACAGCGAAGTCACTTACCCAGAGCGAGGACAGGAGTCACCGGGTGGATGTAAGGAGGGTGAGCACACAGTTGTGGTCATGTATCAGCACTCACGCTGCCTCCCTAGGAGCGTGTATATGCACCATTGTGGACGTGCATGTGTCTTGCACGTGCATGTGGTCTGCTTGTGTGCATGTGTGTATGTCTGCATGTGCACATACATGTGTGCACATGTGTCCATGTGCACATGTGTATCTGTGTATGTGCATGTGTGTCTGTGTGCACGTGTGTCTGCATGTGCACATGCATGTGTCTTGTGCGCATGCATGTGTCTGTGTGTGCGCACATGCGTGTGTCTTCATGTGTGCCTATTCAAGTGTCTGTGTGCACATACACTGTGCGTGTGTCTACATGTGCGCACATGTGTGTGTCTGCGTGCATGTGCATGCCTGTATGATGCCCCTGGGGAGGGGGCAGCAAGGACTGGTTTCACAATACCAGGGTTTGCTGACTGGTATGACAATATCTTGTGTGATTGTGTCTTCATGTAAAACAGAAGAGAAAAAAAAAGAAAAGAAAGAAAGAAAGAAAATAATGAAAAAGGATCAGATTCGGGTCCCCAGGGAAGAAACAAGTCACCTGTAGTATAAACGTACAATTCCACCAGATAAGTAAAAGCCACAGCAGCCTTTGCACAGTTTAGAAAGACCCATTTTTATTCTTTTTCTGTCAGCTCCGACCCCGAAAGGCAGTGATACATAATTATGGATTGCCGCGCTGCCCCCTGATGTTGCGTACGGATTCACGTGGGGCCGAGGGGACCCGAATGAGTTGTAGTGTTTTGGTTGTGGGGTCATGTTCAATCACCAAGCCTGCTTATGACAGATCAATGAACAGGAACTCATTATACCCTGACCAAACTTGCCAC